>NW_007930843.1:775643-831818 GCF_000280675.1 Beauveria bassiana ARSEF 2860
AATGGTCTTGCCGGTAAGTGTCTTGACAAAAATTTGCATACCACCGCGAAGGCGGAGGACGAGGTGGAGAGTGGATTCCTTCTGAATATTGTAATCCGAGAGAGTGCGGCCGTCCTCGAGCTGCTTGCCAGCGAAAATGAGGCGCTGCTGGTCAGGAGGAATACCCTCCTTGTCCTGAATCTTGGACTTGACATTGTCGATGGTGTCAGAAGACTCGACCTCGAGGGTGATGGTCTTGCCGGTCAAAGTCTTGACGAAGATCTGCATACCACCGCGAAGGCGAAGGACGAGGTGGAGGGTGGACTCCTTCTGGATGTTGTAGTCGGACAGGGTACGGCCATCCTCAAGCTGCTTGCCGGCGAAAATCAGACGCTGCTGGTCGGGAGGAATACCCTCCTTGTCCTGAATCTTGGACTTCACATTGTCGATGGTATCGGACGACTCGACCTCAAGAGTAATGGTCTTGCCGGTAACTGGAAAGTGGCGTTAGTCGGACATTGCAAAGCAAACAGTGGCGGCGCAGAACTTACGGGTCTTGACAAAGATTTGCATGGTGACGACGTAAAAATCGATATCAAGCGGTGTGTTTGGTTCGTGTAGATGTTGAAAAGCCGAAGGCGAAAGACGCGATGTAAGAAAAGATGGTGATGGCAAAAGGGAAAAGTTTGATGTGAGAGGAGGAGAACGGTTTTAAATACGAGGGAGGGAGGAGGGATGGCACCCGGAGAGTGGCGGGGCGGGGCGACACAGCCTAGGATGACGAGACCGTCGGCACATGATTCATCAGCAACAGCGCGGCGACCTATCTTAGCACTGCTAAGATACCCAGGTAGGCAGGCGGTCACAGAAGGCTCCAGAACAGTGAGGCTGGCACGCTAGGTACCTAGGTACCTGTTAATCGTCCATTGTCGAGGTGACGTTTCCGGTACAAGCGCTTGTTAATGCAGGAGGTGAGACGGTAAGTACTAGTGACATGCGCAAACCCCGTTTTCAGTGGGTCTTTCCAATGCCGTTCACTTGCCACCACGTTTCAACAGAGAGCGTCCCGATGCCGTTGCCGGCGCAAATGAATAACTGATTTATACGGATAATCAAGGCGCGACAGGGTAGAAAACTTTTCAGAGACAAAGACTGTACGTAAAAATCCCTCGAGCATTAATTTGTTTGCTTTCAAAAGGCAGCAGCAGTCAGCCTGTCAGCTGCAGGTGGTTGGTCGCGATTCACGACGCAAACACACCGCGGTCGTCGATAGCGCTAGTGGGCTTGACTCACGCCTGCGCCACACGAGCACCACCCTCTCTGTTGGACAATGGTGCCTGGAATTCCAGTTGCGACAAGGCACTAAAACTCTGATTCGACCCCTCTCTTTCTTGCCACGTTGCACGACTAAACACTAACGGCTACTTCTTCTCGCCAATCCTTATTACACAAAGACCCTTATTTTGTAATTTCAGGACGCACGCGTAGGAGGCTGGCTAACGGAAAGAGGCAGAAGCAGAAGGCCAGTTGCGGGGTTCCCGGACAATAGCGCCGCGATCCCCCCTCTTTCCGAGCCAAAGCGTCTGGGCCAGAAAAGTGGCAACGTCATTTGATTCGGTATCCGAGACGGCGCCTGCAACGCAAGCCCAAGCCCCCAGCGTCAGTCGCCGGCAGCAAGGGCACGCTTCCTACAAATGCACTTCAGCCGGGGGACAAAACATTCGCTTCCTCGTGCGCCTTTACTGGTTTCAGACTTCGGTTGTGTAGACATGGTTGGTCAAAATGGCTCGGCATCGTAGAACGGGGCGATGGGAGGGAGAATTGAGCGGGGACCGATGCCGTCTATAAAGTGGGCATGTCAATGGGTCAGACGGTGATGACAGAACATTTCCAGCATTTCGACCATGAGGCAATATTCACGGACAGTGACCAGCGTTTCCCCAGACACTCTCAAAGCCCATTCACGCGGGGAAAGCCAAAGCGCACTCGTGAAGAACATTGCAATTGAGCTATCCATTGGCCATCAAAGGCTCTGAACTTACTATGCCTCTATTGCACGAATGATTGCAATCTGCATCAGGGACAAATACTAGTTGTATTCGAGACGCCAAGTCCCATGTCATATATCATCTAACATGTAATGTATTCGTTTCCGTCTCTCGTTCTGTAAATGCCTCAACATGCAAAAAATGGTCCCATCATCACAGCCGTAGCTGTTTGCAAATATTCGTGTCTCCAAAAAGCAAAAAAGTAATATGATGCAAAAAATAATAAGTGATGTCGTCTTCTTCAAGTCATACATTCGTAGAAAAGGTAAAAAATCGTGTCGAGGCCGTTGCGTCAACAAATCTGTTCATAAGGTCGGAGAAGAACGTCTTGCAGCTATAGCCGTCGTGACTGTCCCAGAGAAGAGAAGTAGACTAAGAGTGGAGCAAATATCAATACTGTCGGTTCTCAAGTAGTAGCCGCGCGTTAAGAAAGTAGTCATCAATCGCTTGGTTTGGAGAAAAAGCAACGCCATCGCTAGAGAGTTGTCAAAACAGAAAAACAAAAGAAAATTCGTAGCCACCGTGGGCAGCGGCAGATGCGCTGCCGTTTAGTTGGCCTTGATGACAAGCTTAGACAGAAATTTGTTCGACAGCGAGTCAAAGTCAGTCGGGTCGAAGCTAGCCTCTTCTTTGCGAGCCCGCAGGTACGCCTCTGTAAAAGTATTAGTAAATTCAAAGTTCATCACTTGAGCGCAGAGGAAACATACCGTGCTTGACCACAGACTCTCGGACCTCAGTCATGGCCTCACAGACAGACACATTGTTGTGAAGTAGCTGGCCGTGCTGGGCAGTATCCCATTCAGTGAAGGCGGGAAGCTTTTGAGAGATGGCGTGGAAGAGACCCACAATCACACCGACGGGAGTAGTCTCCATGTCCGTGCAGAACTTGTTCACCGCCGCCGGGTCAGGCACGCGGTAGTGGCAGTCAAACTGCATCTCCTCCCACACAGCAAGCAGAATTGAAGCAAGCATGAAGATTGTGGGCCAATTCTTCATCTTCTCGCCGCTGTAGACGCCGGAGTAGAGTGAAGAGAGCTCCTCCAGAATGTCCTTTTGCAGCTCGCGCCACATCTCAGCCAAGGCATACTTGATCTGGAAGTTGACCATGACAGGAGCGACAGTGCGCCCGTAGTATCTGGACTCGGCATTCTCGATCTGGCTGTCCAACTGAACCTCGGAGCCTTGATTCTCGACCATGGTGATGTGCATGGTGAGGTTGTAGGCGAGAACCAGCTTGAGAGCCTTGCCAATGACAGGCATCTTCTCCTTGGCGTAGTAGCGGTGGGCAGTCTTGAGAATCTCGGTAATGAACGGGGTTCCATCAAAGTGATCATCGATAAAGTCCTCGAAAGGACCCTCGATGTGCTTGTCAAGGTACTCTGACAAAGCAGCACTGTTGACACCCTCAGCGCCGACATCCAGCCTCTCACAGCGGATCTCAAAGTCATAGGAGCCTTCGTTGACGCTGGGAGCCTCACGCCACTCGACGGAAAGACTGCTGTCCTCGGTGACATAGACCTCGCGCACCATAATGGGCAGAGCAAAACCATAGCCATGAGTAATCCACATGAGGCTCTCTTTGGGAGCGAAGCCCTTGACACTGTATATGGAGAGACCACTAGTCATGTGGCTCTCATGGTCGGCCTTCCAGTCCTTCATGAAGTAGCCAATATCCTTGATATCAATACGAGTGCAAGGCACTTGCCACAGACGAGCATGCGAAGGCTGGCATCCACCACAAGGCTCCCCCTTGTCGCAGGTCTTCTTGAGAAATTTGCATCGCAGACAGGCACGAAGCTTTCTGATTTCGCTAGCTTGCTTGCGCTGATCAGGACGGAGGGGACCCTTTCTGCGACCGACCTTTTTCTCTCCAGTGCCGTCCTTTTTGCCGGTCGATATTCTGCGGACAACAGGCTTGGGAGCTTTGGCAATAGGGCTCTTGCGTGGCCCAGAGTTTCTGCGGGACGAAGAGGCGGAGGCGGATGGTGGTGTGGTGGCACCAGCTCCGCTGCCGGGGCTGTGACGAGTAGATGGCTCAGTCTTGACGACCACGGAAGGTTCAGTCTTGATAGGCGCGGCAGCCGTGACAGCCTTGGGGGAGACACTGCCATGAGAGTGTGTGTGATGGCTCTCGCTAGAAAAGCAGTTGCGATGGTGATGGGCATCGCCATGGCCATCAGACTCGGGGGAAACAGGAGAATAAGGGAAGGGATGGATCTCTTCAAAGCTGCTGAAGTCTAGCGAGTTGGCGCCATCGGATGAATTTGAGTCTGCACGAATGTGGAGAGTTTGTGATGGGTTGAAGATGGCAGTAGCATTCTGTGTTTGAGAAAACGGCTCGACATTGTGGTGTGCGTGTCCCCAATCAACCATGGCCCAGCCATCGCCAGCGGACGAAGGCAGAGAAAGAACTTCCAGGTATGTGCCAGTAGGTGAATTACTGCCGACACTGTCCATCCTTGCCAGGTTTTCCATTTGCAAGTTGTGTTGAAATTCTGACCAGTTCTCCATTCCTGTGCTACCCCAGTTCATGGCGTGTGTGGCGGCATCCATGGGCGGCATAGACTGGAAAGCAGATTCGAGGAGGCTCGCTTGTTGGATGGCGGCCTGTGTGGTGGCGGGCAAGTAGTCCATGGGATTGGTAGCAAAAGCCGGAGGAAGGCCAGTAAAGTTCATGAGCGAGGGATCCTGAATGAATTGGGAGAGATCGATCTGGGGGCCAAGATCGTGGTGATCGTGAGGGGCAGCAGCAGCAATCTGCTGTTGTTGTTGCTGCTGCTGGAGAGCCCAGTCGGTCAGAGGATTGATGGCGTGGTGAAAAGGCGGGCTCTGGATAGGCGAGTGGTGGCTGTTGGGACTCGAGGCGTAAGAGTGCGGCGAGTGAATGTGAGATTCCTCGGGCGAGCTGGAGGCGGCCCCAGGAGGGCTGCTAGAAGAGGCCATGTCGATTGGAATGGGCCAGATGCGAGGATGCTGGATGAAGGCAGCGGCGGCAGCGGCGGTTGACGCGGGAAGAGAACTCGAGGCTGTATATCCGTATATTTGAGCTGTTTGGTGTGGTTGGGCTTGTACGTGGGCGTGGGCGTGCGCTTGAAGCTGAGCGCGGTGCTGTCGCTGATGGTGTTGCTGACGGTGTTGCTGATTGTGGTTGTGAGGGTGAAAGTTCAAGGCGAGTAAGGCATCTCCCCCGCCATTTGAATTGAAGTCGAGGGTCATTGTGAAGGAAAAGAAAAAAACAGGAAGCCGCAGGAGCATATACTTGGGAGCAGCGACAAGAAACCAAGACCTAAGCGGTGTTGAAAGGTTGAGAGAACAGCAGCAGATGACACCGCTCTTTCGCCGACGATGACTTGTTGGGTATGGTGTAAGATAGAGATTTCTAGTTGCAGGGCCGGGGGGAGGGAAGAATAGACCAGGGCCGGGGATGAGAAGAGCGGTGCTGGTGGGTTTTGGCGACGAGGGTTTTGGTGGTGGCGGCGGCGGTGGGTTTTGAGTGAGAGCGAGAGGTAAAACCGGCAGCGGGGGTGAGGAGGAGGATGAGGAGGGGGGGGGGTTGCAAGTTTATTTCGTTACAGGGCAAATTTGGTGGGCAAGTGGGCTCCGTGTAACCAGTCGTGCTACGATAAAACGATGTTTATTGATAAAAAGTACGGGTCTGCATTTACGCGAGCAGACTAGTTTGTAAAATCTTGTTCGAATTCTTGGATTCTTGATATTGGAATCTCTAGACAAGAGCATAGGGGACAAAAGACACGCACTCTCAACGGGGCAAAGCAACGCCGAGTGCAATGGTCGACGAAGAAGCGGTGAGCTTCAACCAGCCCCGGCCGCGGGCTTGCCCGGAACCAATAGGGGCCGTCGAGCTGTGCCAGGTGCAGCTGCAGGCGGGTGGGCCGCTGAGGGATGCGGCTTGGCAGCGATCTAGGAAGAAGAGCGACTGGGGGCGGCCAATGTAGGTATCTCTTGGC
The DNA here is from genome assembly GCF_000280675.1 of Beauveria bassiana ARSEF 2860. Classification (NCBI taxonomy): domain Eukaryota; kingdom Fungi; phylum Ascomycota; class Sordariomycetes; order Hypocreales; family Cordycipitaceae; genus Beauveria; species Beauveria bassiana. The sequence continues at coordinate 781,639 of NW_007930843.1, forward strand.
TTAATCAATGGGAGAAGGTTACTTGTTGCTTTCTGTATTCTCTCTCTCTTTCTCTCTCTCCCTCTCGGCGTCTCTCTTGTTGCTCTCGACTGCTGTCCTCTGCTCTGCAAAAACTGCCCGCTGCCCGCTGCCTGCCGAGTGGGGGTGCCGCTCACTTTCGTTGGCGGAGTGGACACTTGACACCCACCGCCCGCTCTTTTCTACCTAACCATTTTCTCCTCACCACGACAGCACATGAGCCGATTATTGTACCATCTACATCATCACTGTCCTCTCGTATGCACTCATGACAGGTACAGCTACCTGTCCTCTACCCCTTCGGTTCCATCCCACCAGATTCTCGCAGCCAAAGCCACTCGACATCTAGATGCTACAGATCACATCCACCACCTCTCAGAAACTCTCCATCGCACTCCATACCGCGCACTACTGCTCTGGTCGGGCAATTGCGATAGGCTGTGTCCGCTCCATCCCGTCAATGCCTCGAAAAGCCTCGCTGCCACGACTCACGACTTGACTTGAGCCTCTGTTCGTTTGGTTACCAGCTGTTAAGTATGGATATCTGGTAAGCCATCTCGCCATCCTCAGCCCGGGCTCCGTTCGTACACGGCAACACTTGCGCTCTTGGCGAGCTTCCTTCTGATAGCTGGCATAAACCCAAACCCTGTCCTTTTTAGCCCCAAGTCCCATTCGTCACACCACCTGTCATGCCAGCGTCCATGTCACCGTGCAAAGAAAGAGTAGAACACCAGAGACCAGAAACATGCAGAAACGGGGCCACCCCAACTCAAAACGCTCATCCAAAAGCAACGAGCGCATTGTTACTGGTCAGTTGTCGATTCGCTTACCCAAGTGACGGGAATTGCTTTTGCCAATGACCTCGGAACAAAGCAATCCACAGAAACAGCTCGCATACAATCAAACTATCCAGAGACCACAGTAGCGAACCGAGATGCTCTCGTGCAATGCCACCTTTTCTTTTGCCCATCTTGTGGCCGCTGGCGGGGCTCTGTGCCGCAACAGGGCTCAGTTCTTACCATATTTTCACGAGTGTGACCGAGACGGCTGACACGGTGAATACCAGCAAAGTATCCAGATATCGTGTTGCAATCGTACTGGCCTGTGGATCCGGATCATCTGTCTGTTACGCAATACGGAGCATTTGTGGCCAACTGGCTTGATTAGCTTCTGGCCGAATTAAATTTACTTTCTCCGACCAGATGCCCAGATATAGCGCGGTCGGTGCTCTTCATTCTTCACCATATTATGGAGCAATCCGACGAAGAACTGGGCCGATTCGCTGGTCACCGCAACCCTTCGCCGCAGGTGAGCTTGAGCCCGGTTGTACAGAGATAATACGACAGGCAAGGGGGCCATAGTTAATACCGGCCACCACAACTTTTGCCGCCCAGCTACAGCATCGGCAACTTCGCTCACCTGCAGCAACTAGTCTTCCGATGATGCAGGAGACATTGTCGCCACGGCACGCCAGGAACAGCTAGACGCCGAGCAATCAATCATGAGACGGACTAATCACCCGTGTTCGACAATTGCTCACCAGCCGACGTTGTGGCGTTGTGGCGTTGCAGTGCTTGCACATCCACAACGGCTGCAAAAATAGCATCTTGTCATGGGTCTTTTTCTTGTGTGCGCTGGCAGTCTGGCCTCAACCAAGAATTTTTCGTAGCCCTGCTGGCTTGATTGGTGTTCAAGGCTGTGCGCACAGAACCCTGGTGTTGTACCGAGTAATGTAGTTGGGTAGCCTGGCCACCAGAGCCACCAAAGCCACCAAGGTCACCAAACAACGGCCAGCCACTTGATTTTTATCCTCTTTGGCCTCTCCAACCACGCAATCCTGTGGCACAGCCGTCGTCGCAAAGGGTCGAACTGCCGTGGCGTGCCCAGTCTACTGATAGTCGGCGATGCCAAAACACCCTCCCGCTCGGCTTCACTTCTGCCAAACCGCCTCGGCAGATTCATGGCGGTTCCAAAGCACTACTCACTGAGAGACATGCCCGACTATATACTCATCCACTTGGGCATTGACAGTTGCCACGCCTTCATCGACGAGAGGCTATTACACGTCGACTAGCGTACTCTTCTTGCCTGTCTTTGCCAGTCGCATCACGCCTTGCCAAGCCTATTCAGCCACCTGCCCACGACTAGTATTCCGTCAGCACCCAGCGCCCGCAGCCAAAAAGAAGCAAAACAATAATTACAATGGCTGAGACCTTTTCCGCCATGTCCTACATAATCTTTTGGCCAGTCGATCATATTGCGCCCGCCCCTCTGTTCAATGCATGAACCCTTGAACCAACCCTCTTGGATGCAGTACCAGTGCGTGCTTGACCATTAAGCCGTGGTCATCTCTCCTTCTTGGTGTTCCATCTCATCGTCTGTACTCCGTAATCAAGTGTGTTGCACATGCATGCCTTTTAACGGGTTCTATTGCGCCGCAAAGCATCTTGACTATCCCGTGCCTACAATACGGAATACATTCTCATGATTCCCCCGATGCTGACTACTGTCTCTGTTTGGTTGAAACAGCCCACCAAATGGCGGCTAGCAAACCGTCCCTGGTCCAAGGTGTTGAACCACGCACTTGGCTGGCCTTATGCCTTTGCTTTTGTTTGATATTTCCTTTTTACTGCAGCCATTCTTGTCGTTCACTTCCTCTTCTCCCGAGATCCCCTTTTCCCACGTGTTTTACGCTGTGCGCCATCGCACACCTGTATACGAATTGCTGTAACGGTTTTACGCGCTGTCTATTCACGAAACCTTGCTTGTTCTTTCCAGGGAGATATCATACACCTTGTCCTCTCGATACTGTATTCTTGTCTCCCCCTCTTTCATCCCGCGTGACCTGTGTGTCGCCGCTGGCCCACCTACTGATCGTAGGTTCGTTGCACAGAGATGAACACGGTTCGTAATTTTATGCACGCTCTCCAGACATTTGCCTCCGGAATGCAAGGTCATCTCCATGCAGTTTTCACGACGGTGGAGGAGCAGCATGACCTGCCACGCACAAAAGTCGTTCATCTTTCATTGTCCATCCCCAAGTCGGGCCGCGATGGTACGAAGCTACGAGTAAGCCGAAGACACGCATGCCCAATGTCAACGCCCATCGCTTGATTGTTCAGGCTTTGGTCACATTCACGCCAGCTCACCCTGCATTGCATGTATGCAAGGTGCAACTTCCTCCTCGCGCAGGTGTTCCGATGTTCCTATGTGCGTTTTCGATAAGCCCTTGCCAATTCTGTCTTGTTGAAGCTTTGCCTTTTACCGCTTTTGTTGACATGGCTTTTTCATGCGGAGCAAAATTGTTCTATTTCGACATCCAGCAGCAGCAACCGTCTGCACCGCCAATGGATAGCTGAAGCTGATCGAGGCTTGAAGTATGGCCAAGCCTCAGCGCCACCACAGCATTGGTAACGGGAACCGATCAAAAGAGGCATGAATGAGCTCCTGATTCGTCTCTTCCTCTTCCTTGACTTGTGGTCCTAGAAGCAGTGAGGCGTAAAAGGGTAGCCGCGTTGATGGTCTACCTTTGCCAACTGCGGGCGTCGTAATGTCCCGCATATCCGGGGCTGGTGAATCTGCAGGTAGCCCTGATCCGGTGCAGGGTAAAGCTAGATCTTTGACCGCTTTTGTTAAAGCACCTTTGTGCCGGGATGGGACGTGCATACAAGACGAGGTGAGAATCCGTCTTCATTATGAGTCTCGGTGCAAGATGTAGGTCTCACTTCGATCCTCCATCAACGAAGCAGCGTCCCGAGACAAAAGACGTCGTAATCGCGTAGGTACAGGCTGACAATGAGATTGTGGTGGAAACCACCAAATAACGAGTTGCACGGGAGCGCAACGACCATTGCGGCAAAAATGATTCGGAAACTTCAGAATCTTCGGTAACGCCGAAACCTTGTACATGCCGTCTTTGGACGAAATCTAATCGTCACATGCTACACTTCCGGGGGCATGCAGACCAGAATGTGTCTTGACGGCAACAGCGTGAGCAAGAAAGTTGCTGAGGGAGACGGCCGAATTGACGGTTATTGGCCCGAGAACTGTACCGCTTCAGATACAGAATCGTGAGGAGACATCTCACACCACAGACGCTGCATCCTCATATCGCCATACTCGATGCTGCAACGACTCCGGACACTCAGCACGCACGTCATGACGGCCGGTGTTGCATGAATGAAATTGTTCAACTCAAGATCTGTCATGCTGGTCGTGCATCTGACCGTGCTCATGGCCAGCCTCTACAAGGCATCTTGCAGCCAGCGACGCGGCATGACATCTTCCCACGAAGCGGGAAGCAAATCAACGACGCCCTTCTCCCGACCAGCTCGAGCTCGTTCTGCCATCACGTTTCGAAGTGGAGGGGATGCCTTTCGAGAGTCAGCAATCCTTTCCCAGTCACTCATTTTGGGATAGCCTGGGAATCTGATTTCTTTGCCCACAGCTGCCGAGTAGCGAGAAACTGCGCAACTTGGCTCGGCCGTCTTGTCACTTTGTTTGCACACGCCCCGCTCGTTGTGATGGAAATCGAGTTCCGCCGCACACCGCACCCTGCTGTTGAATCAGACCCAAACAAAAAAAAAAAAAGAAAGAAAGAAAGCTGATTCAGATGCCCTGCAGCCTTGCGGCACAGCTACGCTCCAGTTAGAGGGGTAACGTTGCGGTGATGCGACGTTGAGATGCCTCCCGACGGCCCGATGTCGCGACGCGCAGCGGGCGCGCTTATTGGTCTTCTGTCTTTTGATGAGCTGCTTTCTATCGGCGTTGTCCGGGATAGAGGAGTAAATGACGATGGAGCGATCAAGAAGTACATGAAGATGAAGCACTTCTTGTTGAATGGTGTGCAAAAGGATGTTTGGGTACTGGATTGTATGGGAATTCTAGGCGCCTTGGCGCAGATCGAACTGGTTTCTTGGCAAGTCTCGAGCGATCGCTGCCGCATTGGTAGGGAACTTCTTTGCGCTCGACATGAAGCTTGTTGGTCCGTGCCGGCACAGGAAACCGAGATACTTTTTCTATATCTTGTACTCCGCTGGTGGCCCAGTAGCTCTCACTGGGCGCTAGATTGCCAATTCTTCCGTCTATTTTTGAGTCACTTGCCCTCTTATGGAGAATCAAAGGTGCGTCTTCGTGCAGATACACTTGCTGCCCACTTACAGCGTTTTTGAGTGCGCCTTCGCCATGGATGCTTTGATTGGGAAGAGTCTTTCATCTGTTGAAGCTACTCGCACGTGGAGTGCAAAAAAGCAGAAACAACTCATGGCGTACTACAGACTACCTTGACAAAGTACCCTATTGACTCCCGGGTTCCCAATCTAGGTGAAGGGCCGTCTACGCGGGGAACTACATCCCATGCGCGAGCCTTGACGGTTCGGTATTGAATGCAATGCAATGCGTCGCCGAAAGCCACTCTGGACAGGAACATGCCCATAAAACGGTACAAGCTGCAGTGCATGCACTCAAAATGACTTTTCATTTGTCATTGGGACCGGCAAAGCGGCTTCGCAGCCTGGTCTGGTGGCTTTTCGTGCTTCGATAGCCTGCCTGATTGGACATTAGCGTCGTCCAATGGAGGAGTCGATCAGCATACGTTCGGCAGAAGGATTCCGAGATATGACGTTGCTCGCGCCGTTCGTCTTATTGTTGCAACAGGTACGACCCGCGCCGACTGTTTAAAAATCTCGTCGGTTCCCCCTAATAGTCCATGCGCGGGAAATTTTTGGGTAGCTTCCGCCGGCCATTGCAACTCAATTGTCTCGCAACAAGCCGGATCGACAGTGACGGGTCCCTTGGCATTCAATCATGCGCGCGCCTACCCTCTCAGTTGCCCTGCTGGCCGCGGCAGGTCGCATTACTTTGGCACATGTCCTGACCGATGCCAAGAGCGCGTCCACATCATGGGGTGAGCTCTCGGCTTACGCAGATAACAAGGAAGATGCCTTTGGTGTCGGCTACGTCGGTCTTCCCGATGGCTGCCAAGTTGTAAGTGGCCTCGGTCGAGTCAATGGGGCGTTGCAATGGCTGACCAAGTCTCCAAATTGACCAGGAATCAGTGAGCACGCTTCAGCGCCATGCTGAACGCTTCCCAGACTCCATAGACAATGCCACCACGGGGCGCTTCGCCCAGAAGCTTGCCAACTTTCAAGATGCCCACAAGGGCAAGGAGTTTACCGGCCCTCTCAAGTTCCTGAACAGCTACCACTACATCATCAACAGCACCGGCCTGCTCACTGGCATAGGCGCCAGCACCGAGTCTGGCAGGGGCGTTGCCTTTTGGACCAATTACGGGCGTACGCTATTCGATGCCGAGACGGGTCAGATCCGGTACAGCGGCCTCTTTGGCAACGGCACTGAACGTCCGAAGATCACGGTCCGCACCACGAGCCAGTCTCGCATCCAAAACTCGCAGATCAACTGGTCGCTCGGCTTCTTCGGCCCGTCGTACAACTCTACGCCTGAGCCCGACCTGCTGCACTGGCAGGCGCCGTTTAGCACCGTCATCATTCCCGAGGGCGGCACTGAGAACAATACACTTGCTTCCTATGATAGCTGCACAAACTCCAATAACAAGGACAATGGCGATGTTGCTGCCGTCAAACAAGAGCGATACAAGAAAATCTACACTCGCGCGGCCATAAAGCGCTTTGAGAGTTATGCTCCTTCTGGCTTCAACTTTACTCACGACGACATCTACGGCATGCAGATGACGTGTGCCTACGAGTACGGCTATATTGGCCAGTCTGACTTTTGCCAAATCTTCACCGCCAACGAGTGGGCTGGATTTGAAAATGTCCTGGACCAGCAGTACTACTATCTATACAGCTACGGCAACCCTACCGGTCGCGCCCAGGGTGTCGGCTATGTCCAAGAGCTGATTGCCCGTCTAAACCACCAGTACATTACCGTCTCCAACTCATCCGTCAACTCCACCTTTGACAACAACGGCAAGACTTTTCCACTCGGCCAACAGGTTTACGCTGACTTTTCTCACGATGACATTATCATCTCCGTCCTGACCGCCCTGTCCGTGGACTACATCAAGAAGCCGCCCACGCTAGACGAGTACCCTCCCAGCTCCAACACCCACGTCACTCTGTCGCACCTCACTCCGTTTGGCGCCAACCTCATCACCGAGCAGATTGGCTGCTCGTCTGGCAGCCCGGAGCCTGTCGAGAACCGTCGCGTGCAGTACACGCCGGGCCAGTACGGCTACAAGCCTAAGAATGCCACCCACAAGTTTATCCGCATGCGCTTGAACAATGCAATTCTGCCGCTCAATACGATTCGTGGTGGAAAATGCGGCAATAGCACCACGGGCCGTCTCGATGGCTTGTGTGAGCTTTCCGCGTTTCTTGAGAGCCAGGCCAACGCTTTCAAGGATAGCAATTACCAGTACGCATGCTTTGGCAATTATACGCTCAAGAACTCGACTACCCATGTTGACTATGACGGTACCATTTTTGCTGGCAAAATCTACAACTAAAAGAGCTTATAAATTCCATGAGCAGCCCTGTTTTATGTGAGTTGGGCTGCTTAACGATCTACGATCGACGCCTGGTTCTTTTGCCGATCGGCGCAGGGATATAGGAACCGTTCCAGGTACATTGCTAGCGCGATGTGTGACGAAGTTCAGTGTCTGGTTCAACAAAGATTAGAGTAATAATAAGGTTGATGCGTAACAATAAAACGATGCAAGTACGAAAAGTTTAATATTTTGCCATCATCAGCAGGCCAATGTTTGTTGCCCAAGCTGCTCCGCGCATTACGCCATGAACGTAAATGTCATTACGCAGCATGGTGCAGGGTACCTGCGTCAGCGCAGTTGCGCCAAACGCTGCGATGAGTGACTTAGGGTGACACAAACGACTGACACGAGTATCTCAGATTAACAAGGATAAAATACGCTGTCGATCTTCTTTTCAGTTGCAGGTGGTCCAAATCCACACGCATTCGTCTCTCGAAAGGTGGTGGCGGTTTGCTGAGCTGGGCCACAAATTGGTACCCGACCAATTCCCGAGAACAATAGCAAGAGTTAGTGGAGTGGCGCCAAGGCCAAACATCACAACTGCAATACCATCAAGAGAGAGCAAACAAATAACGTCACAGGTGCGGCAACCAGTGGAAGAACCACGAGGAGACCTACCGCATGTCTAGCAATATATAAAGCGACATTGCGAGCGAGCAGACTATACCCCCTTGAAAGAGATGAGACAGCCGCGCACTACGTAATGAGCTTTCGCCCTCGTCGCAACAAAACGCAACCCAGAGTTCTGTTTCGACATCAAATCAAGGCCATGGCTGCAGCTGCAGACTCACATCCCGTGCGGAGCCAGTCTGACCATGGGCCATCTCCAGGCAATATGACTGAAACCGCGATCCCGGACCTCTTCGCCTCGCAGCCTCCGGTTGTTGACATGCTCCAGACACAATCGTCACAGCTTCAGCAGGACACCATCGACGAGTGTCTGCCTTTTCTGAGCGGAGAAGAACATGCAGGCAAATGTAATCAGTACGGCGTCCCCCGCCTAGACAAACAGCGCCACGTCAAGTTTCTGCACAAGATGCTTGGCAGCCTTCCACCGCAGTTTACGGCTGCAGATCCCAGCCGGCCGTGGTTCTTTTACTGGTGTCTCTCAGCGCTGACGTTGCTGGGAGAGGACGTCAGTGTCTATCGCGAGAGTCTAGTCAAAACTGTCCGCCCCATCCAGAATGCCAGCGGCGGCTTTGGGGGAGGCGTCGGCCAGGATTCTCACTTGGCGACCACTTATGCCACCGTGTTGGCACTGATGCTCGTGGGTGGAGAAGAGGCGTATAAAGTAATAGACAGGCGTGCAATGTGGAAATGGCTCTCCTCGCTGAAGCAGGCTGATGGAGGCTTTCAGATGGTCGTAGGAGGCGAAGAGGATGTACGGTACGTACAACGCACACCTGCCCTTTCGGACTCTTGCTGTCAAGCTTCCGGCGGAGAGATGCCGAGAGGCTAGGATAATCGACTAATAGAGGGTTTTTTCTTTGTTTTTGCAGAGGCGCATACTGCGCATCAGTTATCATTTCTCTGCTCGGGATTCCCCTCGAGACATCAGCCGACTCGCCTGCTTTCGCCGCCGGACACAAAACCCTCTTCAGCGGTCTCGGAGAGTGGATAGGCAGATGTGAGTACCCTGAGACCTGAATGATTTCTGGTTGGCCACTGACGCACGCTCGCTACTCTTGCCAGGCCAGACATATGAAGGTGGCGTGGCTGCAATCCCGGGGATCGAGGCACACGGGGCGTATGCCTTCTGTGCCCTCGCGTGCCTGTCCATACTGGATTCTCCGCATCGTTCCATACCAAAGTGAGTGATCAAGATGCCCTTCTGGTCGTGGTCACACTCGGCGTTGCGTGATTGGGCGAACAACTGACCAATTTTGACTCGGACAGATACATGAACATGCCACGACTGATTGCATGGCTGTCTTCTCGCCAGTACGCACCAGAAGGCGGCTTCTCTGGACGCACAAACAAGCTCGTAGACGGCTGTTACAGCCACTGGGTTGGGGGATGCTGGCCGCTCATCCAGGCCGCCTTGAGCGGGCCACGCAGTGGTGAGGCCAGATCCGCAGACCAGCAGGCCGCAGATACTGGCAGCCTATTCAGTCGTAACGGGCTGATCCGTTACATTTTATGCTGCTGCCAGGATCAGACCCCTCGCGGTGGCTTGAGGGATAAGCCAAGCAAGTAGGTTACCTCGATGACGTTCGCTTATGCTGGTTCGTGATGCATTAACAATTTTCGTTGCTTGATAGATACTCAGATGCCTACCACACATGCTATGTGCTAGCTGGCCTAAGCTCCGCACAGCATAAGTGGACTGTACAGACTGCACGGCCAACTGGTTCTGCCGGCGGCGCTGACGAGTGGGAGGCTCTGCCATATATCGAGGACGAGCAAGTATTCGATGAAAATGACCGAATTGGAACGACACATCCCGTATACGTAATACCTCAGCACAAGGTCGAAGCTGCGTGGGAGTATTATGCTTCCAACATGAGTATCTGAGGTCACACAGGCGATGGATGCTGGGTCCTGCGCGCCGGTGCTTGAACCTGTATGCGGAATATTCGGCACGACTGCGAGCCAAGGATACGTTGAAGAATTCGGAGCTACTAAAATACGAAAGTCCTTATGTCTCCCGACAGCTGTAACCAAGGCTGCATTGATGAACCGGTGGTAATGTGGAATCTGGCAATACAGCCCCTGCTTCGAATATTCCATCAATTCATGATACCATTCGCGGGAAGACAGCTCACTTGCATGGACGCATCTGGGTGGGCGGCTTGCCTTAGCTACATATGGCCAGCGCATCAAAACATTGGGGCAGGCTAAATTGTTCTAAGAAAGGGCGCGGGAGGAGAAGCGGCCGGAGATGGACTCTGAAAGCCACAGAACACGGCGTACAACTACGTGGCCAACTCGAAAGAAAGGACAGGAAGAGGCAGGAAAAGCAAATGGCAAATGTTGACATGCATTGGAGGGAGTTCACTCCGCACAAAATGACAAGTGATGGACCCGGGCTGACAAAGTAAACAGAGTGCGCAAGCAAGTGACTTTTGACCCCCTTGTTGTGAATCAAAAGATGGGATATGCAAAGCGAAGACATTGGCCTGCAAGGAAGGCAAATAATTCTTCCATGCCAAGGGGCGTGTATCATCCGCCGTGCAGTTGTGGCGGGCTTTGAGTCAGGATCTGCAGGCTGTCGAGAAGCTGGAGCTGGCGAACTAATAAACATGTCAAATGCATGATGCGGCGCGAGCCCCACTGTGTAAAGGCAAAAGGGAATTATCAGAGAAGAAACTCAAAAAGGCAAAAGAAAACCCTGCAAAGAGCCATGCCGCACTATCGCCAGCCTGCTCGCCGCCCCCGCGACTCTCCGGGGGGTGCAGAGGGTGTGCGAATGGAAGCCGGCTGGCTGTATTTGGAGTCTCATTTTGCACACCTTATTAGCCAGAAAATATTCATCGACAATTTCTGGCACTCGTACTGGTCGACTCTGGTCATGGCGCAGGCTGGAAGGTGGGTGTTTTTTTGGGCTGCAAGCACGACGAATGATGTAGCTGCCAGGCAGGACGGGGTCCAGACACTGCATCTATTAGTGCGGCGAGGCCGAGTCTTTTCATTTTTTGCTGGGTTGATGCGTTGGCAGTTATGAGATGGTCTTCAGAAGCGGTCTTTGTGCAGCTCGATGGCTTGTTGCCATCCTGGCAAGACTTCAGTTGGTTTGTGCATCTCGAAACTACAATGGCGACAATGCTTGGTTGACGATCCAATGCTGCTCCTGCCCCCAAATCGCAGAGATAATACAGAAGTTGAATAACAAACGCTGGCATAGAGATGCATATGTTTATCTCAGAATTGTGCAAGTGGACCAGCATAAGGTTTAGTTACTTCTATGGAAGAGTGTCGATTATCGACTTGCAGCAGGGCAATTGCGGCGGGCCGGGCTGGCTGGCGGGTGGCGTGGCATTCGAAGCCCATCTGCCGACATGGGCGGCTCAGGTTTTTGGGGGCACCACGGTACGTTGATTTCATCGGCAAACATGCTCGAAATGTTGTCAAGAAGTAGATAGTTGATGACGGCAGTATGCATTTGGTGCGACGACGATACGTTGCCATTGCATCGAAACTGGTCGCATACAAACCGGGGAGAAAGGGGGGGGGGGGAGGGGGGCAAATAGGTGGGCAAATAGGTGGGCGGCGTTTCTTGCTAGTGTCGACGTGGTGATTGTTACTGCGGGCACCCTCGTCGTTTATTAGATGGTGTTTATTATTATTCTTGATAATTGTCTTCCTCATATTCGGAGCATGAACCCTGTATTGCAATGGAGACACAACTGGAGATCTTTGGTGGGCGCGAGATGCTTGGCCTGGCCTGCTTTCGCGTGCAAATCACTCGCAGTGTGCCACCGGGGTTTGGCCGGACGGTTGATCTTGACGGTCATGGCATGGCGCAAGTTATCGCGGATGCCATTGACGAGGCCATGGCGGTAAAACCGGCGTCTGATAAAGTTTGAAAGGGTGCGTGGTCTATGAGGAGGAGCGTTGAGCCTCGTGAGAATACTCAGACCGAAAGCCGATGACTCGAGGCGTGGCTTGATTCTTGTTGAATTTGCTGGATGGCTGGTTTCTTGCCCCTCCAGCAGCTGCCCCTCTTGGTGACGAGGAGACAAGCAACGAAAGCAGGTGCCCCTCTTGTTGTTACTTTTGGTGGTGCAGACTGGGCGAGATGTACCCCTCGACGCAGATGTAACTGTATTTCGCGTGAGAAGCGGACGTAAGGTACCTTTTTTGGCAGGTAGGGACCTCGTCTGTTTTCACAGTGCAAGGTGCATTTACTCCGTAAATAGAGACTTTCCCACCAAAAGCCAGCCCCTCACCTGCAGCAACCATCGACAGGCTGGTTAATAAATTAGCTTCTTTCCATCTGCAAACGCACACGCCCTTGCATCAGTCGCACGCCCTCAAGGCCTTTACCCTAGTCGGCGTTTTCTCTTGACTATTCTATTTGTTGTGTGTGTTTTTTTTTTTTTTTTGCCTTTTCCGCCAATGCCTCGCCAAGCTTCCAATTCTTCGTTATCCACTGACGGGTGCACTACACAGAGGCTCGGAGCCATTGCTGATGGAACCACGACACTGGGTAACGAACCAAACGTCATCAATTGGCGCCTCATGGAGCACCCAAGAACAAGACAGGCCAATACCGATCATCTAGAACACTCGGATTATTCTTAACATTTTCGCAAGCGTGGGGTTGACGGCTTGACGGGCGCCTAGTTGGAACACATCGAGCAGAGCCCATTGTCGATAACTCAGCGCTATACCGATAGTCAATAGTCAATGCACAAACGGCCCCGTGCAGGCGGCTATACTGGATCTCGCCTGGCACAGAACCGAGAAACGACACCGCATGCATATAATACTTACAGAAGAACAAAGTGACAAGGCATTGGTATACGAATTGAATGGCGCCAAAGAATACCGAAAGAGGCATGCGAGCCCACCGCCCATTCGGAAGCCCCCGCCATGGAATCCCCTGCTGTGCATGATTCGCTTCAAGGCCAGCCGCCATATTTCATAACACCGACGCGTATTTGTTGCGCGCGCCCACTTCGCCGTGGACCAACCGCCTCGGCACTAATAATACTGGTCTCCTCTAGGCCCGCGTCGTCGACCAATGTGCCATCGGTCGAGGACTCATCAGCCCGGGACTTACACAAATGTAACAGCAACTAATAGCTAGAATTTCACGTCTGCGCGGAGCCGAATCTTCGAGCTCTATCGCAGCCTGCTCGCACCTAGTGGTATGGTCAAGTAGCTGTGCCAGCTGGTGCTTGGAGTAACAAATGTGCTAATACCGAAATTGGCTATAACTAGCGCATCCAAATTACATGCCCTCGCTGCTTCAAGCTGCGCGTTATTCCTCGAACAAGAGAGCGGCAACCGGACAGTCCAACAAACAGTCAATTTGAAGAAAGAGACTTCTACTTGGATTGCAAACGGTTTCGAGTAGAATAACAGTCTATGAACTGCAATTGAGTCTCTAAACTCAAGGCAGCATATCTAACTATCGTTGCATCACGCACATATTACCTTACACCAAGCGTGTAATCCGTGATCGTGGCATATACAGTGCATGTGCATAAATCACCGCACTTGGTTTGCACATACTTGCACATATATTGGTGCCAGGCTCATGGGACATGACGATCAGCGCTGACAGCGACGCCGACGTCCAAGCGGCCTTTCGCTGGTTTGCGAACTTGCTGACAATCAACCCCGCGCGCCACACGACACCTTCATTCTATTGGCACATGGTGAAGTTGCAGCGCCATAAGACGTGCCTGCACGCATTCGCCTGCTTGCTATTATACCCAGCGGCGCTGCCAACACATCATTGCATCTGGGCGGGGGTTGAGGGCTCAGACAACAGGCAGGGCCATTAACAAGGCGCCGCACGACACCCCTCCATTGACAAGGCAGCCAATCATATGTGCCTTGCTCACCGGTTTCTTCCATCGGAAATGGCGAGAGGCGGCCATGCGCTTTGCCGCCACCACAGGTCCGTCTGCTGCTGTATCACGACATAGCCTCATCTCCAACCTCAGGTCAGTGAGGCGGGCCCTTTTGCATGTAAGCAAAAGACGTGGGCTGATGGCACACAGTATCAAAACAAAAACAAGCCAAAGGGTCCAATCGCACGGCAGCAGGCCCAGCACAGAGCTGAGCGGCGCCGGTGCCAGCACCAGTGTCAAGCTAGCGGTCCACCTGAATCCACCTCCCAGCCACTTTCCACAGGCTGTTCATGCACAAGTTTTTGGTTAATGGGGAGAATAGAGGGCCTGCCTGCGCTGCTCACCGACCTCGACCAGTTCGTGTGTTTATTATGTACGCTCCAGGCCCATGTGCATACGCTGGCTAGACCCGGCCACCGCAGACATGGGTATACATTGCGCATCAACCCCGACCCTCGGCAAGCAATGTTTGGCCAGCGGTGCGGAGCTGAAGCCCTCCATCGATTTGGCGTGTTCCTCTGGTATTGCAACGCCTGCAATAACTCACCAGTGCCACCACTTTGTTCGGAACTGTCTGGAGTTCTGCAGTCCTACCAGGGTCGCCAAACTTAGTACTGCCAGCCCCCTGTCGGTGTTCCCCTCCCCGCTAGATTTACACAGGATCTCTGGCGATACGCCAGTCCCAGGAATCCGGCCAGTCGGAAGTGCTAACTGAGCAAGCACTGATGGGATCATTCTAGTGCCGGACAAGGTGTCATATCTTGTCAATTGGCGCCTATACATGTAGTATTACTCGATCCCAGCGGTGAGAGCGGCGAGCAATACTGACTGGATAGGCATACGCCATCTTGCTCGCAGCAAAACATGCCGGCAACGATACATGCAGAGTAGCGCATTTTCGTGGAGAAAAGGCCCGGCGCAGTCCATGTACCCTGCGATGCCGACAGGCGGCGACTGCACAGAGATCTCTTGGGGTCGGCCTTGCAGAGGCCTAGTAACCAGGAACTATATTCCCGTCTAACTAAAGCAAGTTTCTTGCAGAAATCATCCCAGAACGTCCGGAATAGCATGCAAGCTGGGCCACTTAGTCGGCCTTGAGTGGTTCCAAGTCGCCACCACCGCACCGCGAAGCACCACAACAGACCGTGTTACAGATGGCTTTCCCTGGCAGCTGCATAGGAAGCCGTATTGGGAGTGGCTATTGCCAACCCGCCGGAACCACTCAAGGCACCCTACCAACGGCCAAACGGCCCCATTGAAGTGGTGGGCTTTTGGCTCTGCTTGGTCTGCAAACTGGATACAGACGAGCTACCGAGTCTTTGCCAAAGAGAAGGGCGGAATCTATGCAGAGCCAGATGGGGGACTTTGAACCAAAGAGGGTATATCATACGAATTGCAAAGAAGGCGCGTCGCAACACAGGCATTCCCATTCGTCCTTTTCAAGCTGACAGCAATCGCAGTATTACAGACTACTGTAAGATGAGTGCAATGCTCATTCCGATTGAAACTCTCATCTTCTTTGCCTCGCCGGCGCGACCTGCCCTTACTATGCGCCGTGGTGGAGCGTCCCAGGCCCAAGTGGCCGTGTATCAACTGGCAACTAGCTACGCCAACACATCAAGATGGGTCACACTCCAGTCGAGAGCCGCAGTTGTCTGCTCACCATTTTTCTGGCCGGCCTCGTTCTTGCTGGACTGGCTGCATCTGCGGCGCTGCTCTGTCATACTTGCCACACCCCCTTTGGATTACCCCCCCGTGCGCGCTAATAGACTCATGATGATAATGGTGCACCGATTTGCAAATTAATAGCCCCGCGCTACTGCACATACCGTTGGTTTGTGTGTGCTGTACTTTTCCTCCTCGCCAGAACCCTGAATCGCTTACATATATACACCTTCTTCCCCCGATCTTCCGCCACCAAGACCGGACGCACATCAAACAACTCTTTCCATCTTCACTTCTCCTACTGCCAGTCTCGTCACTCGGTTTTGCTTCATCTCATCCTTTCTTTCCCTCTTGTACATCCATTGATAATTGGGTGCCCGCCTTGCATCAACACCACAACTCTACCAGCGCAACTCTTGCCCCCGATTGGTGGAGCAGAAACTGCTAGGAACTAAACACGCCCACGCCCACGCCCACCACGCACACACACACGGTCCCCTCCACCCCGAGGCTGGCCAAGTACACCGGCCTCTGAGGCAACGCTGAGAAATTCTCTGCGGCCGCCTTTGTTTCTTGCGGCATTTCATTCTTTTCTTTTACGTTTGCAAAAGGCCATTGTGCAAAGCCCGCCTCACAATGAGTGGTTTTTACATGCAGTACCTGGAAAGTAAGTCACCAATGGCAACTGTTACACTTGACTACCATGGCCGGTTCTTGCTCCGCTACACGGATCTAACAGTTCCTCGTTCGGAGGCGCCCGCGTGTTGATATAAACAACAGAGGGCGACTTGGCCGCCTTTCTTGTTGATGTACCCATGTCAATGTTCAAGTTGAGCACCAAAAAAAAAAAAAAGAATACTAACCGAGGTTTTCTGCTTTGAACAGGTCTCTGCCGACGACGTGGTTGGATTGACCCCTCGTACGAATGCTACCGCGACCCCAACGGCTTTACATGCCTCGTTCTTGTTAATGGTCGCGCATACCAGACGGATTTGGCGTACGCATCCGACTCGCTAGCACAGGAAAACGCCGCCATGCGCGCCTTTATGGTCTGCCGCAACTTCTCCGTCAACGGAGGCATGCTGGCGCGCAACGGCATTGTCCAAGGCCTTCCCGCCGCACCGGAGAGCAGTCGTCGACGAAAGAGCCGCCACAGCTCAGCGCGAGAGAGCCCCGATCACAACAGCGGAGGCCGACGATCGGGCCACCACTCGAGCAGCAGCTCGACCGCCTCGTTTGACTAAACGACACAAGGCATGTTTGCCTCCCTGGGCAGCGCGCATTGTCCTGTTTACACGCTGCGGGGGGTGGGCGCGAGGGTATTCTGGCCAGTGGATACTGAACCTTGTCGTCCTGGGGGGGGGGGGCGTCGAGTAAACGCCGACCACCAAATCTCTCTGCGATTCGGGTCTTGGTGTGACGCGAGATGAGCATTAAATCTCTACGAAAGAAGAAAGAACAAGGGCAAAGTCTTACACGCGGTTGAAAGACTTCACAGCGTTCCAGTATCCTGGAATACCCGTGGCTTTGCTAACCTGGGAGCGCCTTGTCAACGACTGCGGACCCCAAAAAAGGAACGGATATATGAAATCTTTGGATGAAGATGCGACGAAATAAAGAAAAGCAACGAGCGATCCGATTGATGTTATGCCATCTACGACTTTATGACGAAACGAAACGAATACCTTTAGACATGTTTTCACTTTTTCTACTTCTTCTTCTTCTTTCTTTAGTCTTTTTATGATTCTCATGACGGGGGATGCTCTTCATGCCCCTGAATGAAATCGTATTGTTGCCTGGCCCAGAATTGAATGAAACGGCCGCTGTTTTTTCTTTACCTTTTTCTTTTCGCATTGCTGATGTTGTCAGTCTTCTCTTTGCCGTTTTTGCTTTGCTAGTCTCGGAAGTCGGGTCGTAACTGATGGAGGGGGGGTTTGCTGTCACCATTTTGGGACGAGACTTGCACCGGGACTCGCTTATTTTTTCCTCATGGACGCACAAGCCCAAAGAAAGCTTGCATGACTACTTATGACTATCATGATTACGACGGAGGAGACAAGAATAAAATTGTCATTGTTTTCTTTTTTCTTATTACTACGTCGGCATTTTTATGATTTGCCGTGCCTGACCATGATTAAAAGCGCTGCCATGTCCAATGTGTGCGACGGCCGCTTCTGGTCCTCTCCTCTTGCGCATATTTCTTTGTCTTTAATCGTGCTGGTCCCATGTCAAGGCTCCAGCTTCGGGGACCTTGCGTCACGCCACCTCGCGCATGAGCGGAAGAGGAGGTCTCATCCCAAGGCCCTGCTTGTCTCACAGGGCACACACACACACACCTGCATGCTAGCGTTACTGTGAGCGCCCCAGCTGCTCGGTTTTTTTGGCTGCGGCCTTGGGATCATGGGCCCCGGGGGTGTGCGGCCCAACGTCTGGGGAAGGTGGGCTTGCGCTGGTGTGGTGACACGAGGGGATAGCGCGGCTAAAGATGTGCATCCCAAACTACACCATATCGATCTGCATCGTACATCATACATTGATTGCATGTAGCTTGAGATGACAGGTTTAATGCCGAGAGATTGATTCCCTTGATGAGAAAATTCTAAGCGCGAATATTGGAAATAAATGGAAAAAGAAACATCTACTCAATACCTGTCAGAAATCGAAAGAGTGACAAGCATCGACGGGTCTCGGATTTGTGAATGATATTTTGAACATCTGGTGTATAGTTTCGTCGCATTATAGCGAGTGTAACACATTGGTTCCACACTTGGCTCAATCATCCGGCCGAAAGAAGCAAGAAACAAGAGCTGTGAGTCGACATCAACGTTACCAGAGAGACTGGCTTTTTCTTGCACCATCAATCCAAGTTCTGACGCTGCGCCTGGCCATTCTAGCTCCGGCACACGCGAGGAACAACACGCGAGGAACAACACGCGGCGAACAACTCATGACGGAGCCGGCAAGATCCATAAATGACGGATTGACAGATCGCCCAGCTGGATATTATCCATCATTTGCAGTAGTGCTGCGCTGTGTGGGAGCAACGTACGCCCGAAAATTGCCGGACAAGTCGACATATCATTCTGCGAGCCGTATCATGCTGTCACTGCAGTGTGGCATCGTCTACTCTGGCAGCGAGCCTTGGTTGGTGGGTGTCGATGTGTGCGCTGTGTTGGTGTAAGTGGGCTGAGGAATCTGCGTGGCCTATGACAAGGAGGATGATGGCGTGAAAGAGAGACAACGGGAAGGGGGGGCCAGTACAAAGCGAGATGTGATTTGCGCACTAGCGCAGCGTGTACGCCAGTGACGAAAGCAGGCGCTGCTCGAATGTGCAAAATACATTGTACTTTGACACCTGTCTGTACATGCAGCTCTTTCCCGTTCGCACGCTCTATGTTTTTATCGCTGACATCTTTCAACTCTCTTCTTTGTTACGAAGTATACTCATAGTCATTTTGATTGATGGCTAATGACCTCTCTTTTACCTTTCTCCTCGCATGGTGACGACCCATGATAGTGGTGGTGTGGACGAGGTGGATTGATTGGTGGCAATCGTGCAGACCATGGATGCAAGGGAGGTTTGGGGGCAAGAGTGGCTGCGCAAGTTGGAGGGGTGCCCACGCGAGGGCAAGTTATAATTTTCCAACGTCCCGGTAGGTTGGGAAAGCACGTCTTCTTCGAGGCCGCTCGGAATGCCAGCGAGTCGCCGGTCTTGTTACGGCGACGAGCTTCGACTCCGCTTGGTCTCGGCAGCACTGCCATTTCGAGTTGCGGAGTGCAGAAGACTGCCGCTCATGCATGTGCCCGTCGATGTGCAGGGCGCACGTTCATCTTGCATTGCTTGTCGCTCGCTTGACAAGGCCATCACGGTGTGGTGCATAAACATAGGTTTCGATGCTCCATCGGTCGTGGCGGGTGGTTCTCGACAACACACGTCATGCAGAGCTTACGATGAGTCGCCTTCATACGCCCCCAGCAAGTGGGAACGGGTGACAGAGCAATTAATTCCACGCCTAGCCTTGGCGTCGAAACGAGACGTGGCCAGGCTGGACTGTGTAGGACACAAAAACAAGGCAAAACGTCATCCGTCGGCCAGTTTGGTGCGACAGCCAATGGTGAAGACTTAGTTAGATGGCGTGAGGGGAGGGTGCGTGTATTCATTTGCCAGACAGCTACCTACCCATCTCTTTGACGTCCGCGGCGGTACGGGTGATGACTGATGACTGATGAGCAGAGTGCTCGGTACTTTTGTTGGCGGGGCCGAGTCACGACACACGCCCTGAATCAGCCTCGAGGCTGCTCTGAACTCGTTTCCGTTTGCCGTTTGGGTCTGCGATGACGACTTTGACAGAACAAGCCCATGACTTCACACTGCCCAAAGCAAATCTCTGACGGCAGAAGCAGTCCGCCTAATACAGATGACTGCGCCAAGGCCAATGGCTGCAGGCAATGTGCTTAGAGTGAGTGACGGGAGGCACGATAAGCAGCAGCCTGATCCCTGTCCAGAGTTGCGTGGATGAGACAGATCCGACATCTCATCTCTGACCGCCTAGTAACCTGTCACATTGCAGAACCAGTGTCTAATCCTGGCCATTGCTAGTGTTGGCTTGCGCAGGCATGATGAGAACGCTCGAGGGTCATCATTGCTTTGTACGACATGCTGGAAAACAAGTACATTTTTGCTAAGAGACAAAGTATCAAATGCCCGAGCTATGGGCTAATAATAAATGACGATGAAGAAAGTGAGTGGATGCTTCCCGCGATATTCTGCACCTTCCTTGCTAGACCATGTCAACGATGTGGCCAATGCGCTCGCCTACTGGACGAATCAGGAACGTGGACTGTTTCGGTGCGAATGCTTTCTTATCTATGGTGTAAAATGAGAATGTCAAGCGCAGCTGTCTTCAAAGCCCACCCCAGAAAAATCATACTTAAATTCTCTGGCAAGCATAATATTTCGTTGCCGATATGGAAGTCCCAGACGCAAGCCGCCAGGGGCAAGGTGGGCTTGCAAACGAAGCAACAGATACGTTGGAATCTTCTTGCCACTTGGACCAAGGAAAACGACAGCTGTCTGCAAACGATGACCAATCTCAGGAGATGCGACACAATAAGCGAAGTAACGTCCGTATTGACGCTCAATTTGATCCCCCAGCCGCAGGGCCCAATTCCTCCAATGCTCCAGCAACCGGCACCTTGCTCGCGGCAAATGGCAATGACAAATGGACATTTCCGGACCTGTACGATTTCGCGGACGGCGAGCTTGACAATGCAGACTTTGAATTGAATCTATTCGCTGTCAACAACTCGGCTGCAACGCCAAAGTCACCCGAAGCGCAAACGTCCGACGATATCTGGCAATTCTTAAGCTTACCGCCCTCTCCAGACGATGACAAGCCGCCGCCGAGTGTTTTGCGCGAGTTTGACAATGTTTCGACCTCGACAAGCGCACCGAAATTTGACCCTACCCTTCAATATTCCACTCCGAACTCTGCTTCTCCGGCTGTGGACGACGGCATTGGCAGCGGCAGCGATGTTGGCGAAAGCATGAGCTGGGACTATATCAACTGTCAGCTGCACCAGACCTACGCTAATCAGGTTTTGAGTTTTTCCAAGGAGAGCAATGATAGCATCAAGGCTGCCCGATCGCATGTTGCCGAGCCAGTGACACCACCGTCAACGGCCGTTTCCGCCCCGACTGGGATGCTTCTTCGGCCTTGTAAAGTGTGGTTTCATCTGCAGGAAATGCTTCAAGCAAAAGAATCAATGTACAGAAATCAACTGGAAGTCAAATTTGAACTTTTTGCCCGTGTCGTCCATACACGTCGAGAGAACTTGCAGAAGAAGCAACTGTTCCTGCTGCGCGACCTGTTCAAGATAAAGCTGCCTTTAATATCTGGAGTTTTACTCAATTAGGAACATGGAGACTCTGTCGATATTGGAGCCAGAGAAATTTTGAAGAGCAACGATCCTGCGCTGAAATGCTACTGCCAATGCACCTTGCGGAAAGACGCTCGCGCAGAGCTCGGATACGCGCTCATCTTACACTGTATACGCGAAATCAAGTGGAAAGAAATTATGGCGGCCATGGATTTTCTGGGAAGAAAGGACTTGGACGACCCTGGAATGTGTTCCCCATATTGACGTGATTTATGAACAAGGATGTACGCTGCATTGCTCTATTGCGTTTTTGCTCGGCTTTAGCCTGTCCACTCGAAAAGCTCGATAGCTTCAAATAGGAAAAACGTCTATAATCTCGAATAGCAAAACTCTATAATCCCTATTCATGAAATTATCTATAACCTCCAATGCCGAAGTTTTCTAACCTCTAATGAGAAAAACTCTTCAATGTCTAATGGTCGAATGCCCAGATTTGATGCGCGCGCATTTTGTCCCGCCACCATTTATTTGTCTGCTTACAAGCGCGCGCTGGACTTGAGATGAGGCACAATGCGGCCTTGAGAAACCACGCGCAACTCATCCAGGTCGTGCTGGGACAGGCGAGGCTTGTCGCCACGGCGACGGTGCCAGCTCTCGTCCGTCTCGATAATGGCGGCGCCGTCGTCGGCGCCCGTGGCGTCGACAAACTGATACGAGCGGTACTCGCAGTTTTTCCAACTCGTAGCTTGAAAAGGATGCAAGTCAGCTACAATTTTTTTTTTTTTTTTTGGCAAATTTCAACATACCGTTTCCGCTGGGAATATCCTGATACTCATCCGTCAAAAAGTGCAGAAACGCGCCGTGCGACACCACCACAATATGCTTATCCGTCTGCAAGCCGGCAATATCGCGCAGCGTCCGTCTCGCCTCGCGCGCTCGCGCCTCAATCTTGTCCTTTGTCGGCTCAAACGGCGTGTCGCCGAGCTTATCCGTCCACAGCCCGTCACGGACCCGCGACAGATCCACCTTGCTCCCAAACTCGCCCGCCAGCGCCGCGACCGGAGAGCCCGTGTCCGAGGGCATGTCCGACAGCTCCTGCAAAGTGTCGAGCGCAATGATGGGGTACGGCGCCGCCGGCCCGTCGCCAAAGGCGCGGATGCAGGTCCAGAGCGTGCGGCGCATGGGAGAGGCGACGAGGTGCGCGACGAGGGCGTGATGCGGAAATTCGGAGCGCAGGTCCAGGCACTGCTGCTCGCCGAGGGGCGTGAGGTCCGGGTCGTGCATGGTTTCGTTTTCGACGCTGAGGTTGTGGAAGCCCTGAGCATGGCGGACGAGGTGAATGGTGGGGGCCATGATGGGTGATGATGGATGGGTGTTAAGTTTTTTTGGTGTTCTTGGTGAGGAGAGCGTTGTGGCGGTGATGGGTTGAATGAATGCCTTATTCTTGTTTCAGGATTTGATGATCTTCAAAGGAAAGAACAAGGTCTAGAGAAGGGAGATGAAAGGCGCTTATAAAGTCCAAGAGTTTGCAGGTTTCAAGTCGTAAACTGAAACAAATAAACTGAGTGAATAGAGAAGAAGCATAAGAGACAAACGAATGAACGGCATATGAAAGAAGAAAAAGTGACTCTTCGTCACCGATCTAGCACCAACTCAATTTTAATGCGGGTCAAGCTGGGGACAATGCCGCTTCGTCTTTCGCGTTGAATCAACTAGCAAGCACACAAAGCGCAGCCGAACACGGCCGCGTTTCGGTGACCCTTGCTCCGATCAAGCGAAACGCGACGCTTTGCCCGCCAATAGAGAGTTCTCGGAACAATGTGTTGGGTCCAAACGACGTTTGCCTGCCGCGATGATGAGGGAACACAGCATTGACAACATGCGAGTTGGCGTCTTAATTGCTCTCGGGAGCGGCGGCTTGCCACGGGAGGGGCCCAATGGATTCCCTAGACCTGTCAAACGGCCCACGTTGGCAACGAAGCCAGTCTAGTACAGTCATGCTATTAGTAGGCGACAGTAGGGAATGAAGCCATCATCTGTAAATGCAAAAGACAATCTTAACAAAAACGTTCATCATCAGTCAACTTTCGAGGCTTCCAGATGTGGTATATTGAGACAGCCTATTGAACATGCATGTTGCAGTTATTCCACCTCTATCCCACACGCACACAGCGAGACACGCTGCTCAAACATCTCCTTCTCAAAATCCTAGTGTAAGCAGTATTAGAGAAACGCTTCCTTACAAACGCCGTCGATACTCTCCGCCATATCCCATTGGACCTTTCTGATTCTATACACCTCAGCATGCCGGCATGGTAGTCTGCGAGATCGCAGAGCAGCCCCAAGAAACCTCCTCAGCCGGCTCATCCTACAGCTCAATAAGCGCTTCCTCTTGTGCCGGCTGTTTCACCGGCTCGTGCTGCGGGACAGAGGGAAGCTGTCCAGCATATCCCCAAGTCTGAGGAGCTTGCTGCGATGGAGCGGACGCTTGGGTCTGCTGCCAATACGGTTGCTGATGTGTTCTGGGAACAGCTTGCTGAGGAGGTTGCGCATGGGGTGGGGAGTGGACCGGTTGCGTTTGCGCTGGCACTGGCGTGCCCTGTGTCTGAGATGACACTGATCCGCGGTGGTACTGCACTTGTTGGAGGTTCGGGTATGGTGACTGTGCGGCATCTGGTGCGGGTCCGGGCGCCGACGGGCCGGAAGGAGACGGCACTGGTGGCGGGGCACTGGGGTTGGCATAATATGCCATATTTGGATCGGCAGACGGCGAGATCATAGGCTGCTGCGGCACATGCATATGTGATGAGTCTGTTTGCTGTGGCATTGAAGGGTACTGGTCAGGGACGGCGGCGTAGGATGCAAACTGGGGCTGGCTTGGCTGCGCCTGCTGCAAGTGCGGGCTTCGCATGGACGGGTACCCTAGCTGCTGCCCGGTGTAGAAAGACTCTCCGTGCGCGTTACCTGTGTTTTGCGCCGAAATGGATGGGTACGGACCAGCATGTTGGCGGAGAGGAGCCGGGCTGAAACCGAGATGCTGTTGACTGTACGCCTTTGAGAGTCGTTCCTCTAGCATACGGTCATAGTATCGGACGACAGTTGACAACTTCGCATGCAAATCTAGTAATGTGTCTGTGATGGCATATTAGGTCATATTTTAGATCAGCCAGTAACCGCACGTACCATGCTTGCTCATAGTCTCGCCATAGGTGCGGGCCAGCTTCGGCCGCAGCGTGCCAATACTGTCGTACAATTCTTGAATTTGGGGCTCTCGAAGAATCGTCCCCGGAGGTTGGGTTTGAAGACGATCGACCAAGGTGGCGAAAAGGTTAATATTTTCAGCTTCGACGGGAGTCAATTCATAATCGTTTTTGGGCATGGCGAATGTGTTGGCTACGCTTCCCGATGGTATTGCGGTCTGCTCCTTAAGCGCGGCACTGTGCTTTTGTTTCAGCTCTTCCACATCGGCTAATGATGCAGCGATGGCAGCGCGCAGGTCAGCATCTTCCTCTTCGGCTTGCTTTGCGGCGGCTGAGTCGCTGGCTCTATGACCGTTGACTGGAGACGCAACCTTGCCCTTGGTGGAGCTGTTGACCTCTTCCAAGCTCATAGCCAAAGCCTTTTTGATGTCTTCGTCAAAGTCGTCCTCGACACGAGCATTACGCGGCTGCATAGCTGTGGTGCTCTTGGTCTTGTGTGGGTAGGTAGGAGAGCGATCTTGAAGAGGACCTAGATCCTTGTAACCCTTGCCAGTGATTTTGGCGTAGCAACCGTCATCGACCCGTACTGGTGTGTGTATTCCGAGATGTGGGAGTGCGACAGTCTTGGTAGAGCACTGTTGGTCGAAGCAGTTCCCACAGTTGCGACAATGGTGCTTTCGGTTCGTAAAGGTAAAGACGGTGCGACATCGCATGCAAACGTCAGAGTCGGCCCATTCGGGGGGCTGTTCAGATGTCAGAATCAGTAGACTTGGGACAAACTTCGAAGCAGATGGCCTACCGCATTACTGTCGATCATGCTGCTAGCAACTGCAACCTTGGGAGGGAAATGATAGCCGTCGCGCTGTAGTGTTCGATACACTTCTCCAATATAGGAGAGCTCGTATCGGCCTTCTGTGGCGCCAGCCCAAGACTGAACCAGTTCGAGAATCTTTGATTTGACTTCGCCATTGACTGCGCCTCCGCCAACGGCTTGAAGAAGCGACACCATATTGTCCATGAATTCGCGTGAGGCAATCTCGGCCAGGAAATGCGAGCCGCCATTCTTGACACAGGTATCGGTGAGCTACAGTGCAGTTTAGCAGACAAGCCATCACATGTATCGGAATACTGTCCCTCTCTTACATTGAGAGCGCTGATTTGCGTATTAGGGTTTTTGTTGCCTATGCGACGTTTGAGGCTGCGCATGGCCTCTTTGGGAGCGACTGTCTTTGAACGGATGACATCGGAGATTTCGAGGTTGAGAGCAATATCCTCTCTGCGGCCAAGTTAGCGCATGATTTCGAGGATGTGGTAGAAGCAACGTACAGGCTGCTACTGGTAGCCTTTTCAATCTGTTCGTCCAGAGCCGTGTTGGCCGAGGACGACCACCAGGACATCATATTGAAAAGAGAAAGCGGGCGGCTCACGCGGAACCGCAGAGAATTGCAGAGCTGTGTTGGTCGGAGACGGAGGGGAATTAGAACAAAAGTCGATGTAAAGTCAGCGCTGGTGATGGGAAATGCAGGACAAGGTCGAGGGTTTGCAGAGGCGACGACGATGGACTTGAGTCAAGGCCAATGTTCCAAGTCTAGGCAGACTAGTTGTCAAGTTAGCTTGCCTCCGCGCGGTGACGACGTAGGTATTGCGGCGAGACCCACAAGAGGTGGCGCTGTGTCAGAAGGCAGAAGTAAAGCATCTATTTAGGCGGGCCCAGCCTCGCAAGGGACCTTTTCAGGTACTACCTACCTAGGTACGTGAGACGAAGCGCCTGAGGCAGGCGGCCGAAAGGGAGTATGTGTCGCTGTAACCTGCGAGTTGGCATGTGGCGTTTAACTTGATTCAATTATGATGAACTAAATCAATTTTCATCCTAATCCTATTCTTTTGAGAATAGTATTACTTGCCAGTGACCTGGATATTCCCCGTCTGTTCACTGCGTAGAGCGCTCAACAACGCGCCCCAGCTGTCAAGGTACCTCCTCAACGCTGCACCAGCCTCATTGGCCACGCGTACCTCCTCTATCTGGCTCGCTCCTGCTATTTACCTACTGAGCTTCTCACTCCCAAAAGTTACCCCACACTGCCGGCGTCAGCTCGTTATTATTACCTCCAAGTGGCCGTACCACATGTTTGTTCATGGCCTTTGCATCTTTTTGTTGTATGTCAAGCATAGCAGGAGCGCTCATTTATTCCTCTCGATTTTATCTCATACTATACAGCAAGCAACTTCTCTGGCTTCTACCGAACCTCTCATTCTACTCTGCGTATTCATCCGCCCGCCACCCAGTTGCGCGACACTGACGACTCCCCATCCTCGACACCTTGAACCAAGCTTCGCCGTGAGCGACACCTATAGGCCGAGGCTGCGATGACTATAGCTCATTCTACACTGTATCCGAAATACTAGACTCGCACGTCCCCCTCGACACATTGCGGTCGTTGGCAAGGGGACAGCCTGTCCATGGCTGCCAACGCCAGATACAGCCTTCCACCAGGCTACAACAACCATGCCGCCAACGGCGCTGGCGGCAAACCCGCCCTACCTCATATCGACGATGTGGTTGCATTGCCAACCGACGTCGACATCAAAAAGCCACTCAAGTCGTTGCTTGAACAGGCCGAAATGTCACTGCGCCAGTCCGAAATGAGCCGTGACTTCAACAGACCAGCACTAGCCTTGAAGGACTTTATCCGCGCGTCTGTTATCACGGTCCAGCTAGTATATCATCATAAAGATTATTTATTGCTGAAAGAGGGCCGCGGAGACCTGGCAATGAGACACAACTCGCTCATGACACGGATCAAACAGCAGAGCGACACGTACGACCAGATCAAGAAGGACATAATAGCCGACAATAAAAGAACTGGTGTGCTGCCCAGATCACAAAAATCGGGACAGTTGCAACTGAATGGGAATCATTCCTCTGCAACACCAACCCCCGCCACCACCACAAGCAATGGTCACGCGGTGACGGCCTCTGGCAAGGTCAAGCCCAAGGTGCAGCCAAAGCCACAATCCCTCCAAGGAAATGCCGTCCCCGGCCATGGAAGGACTTCTTCGAGCAATAATGCCAATTTTGACTTGGCAGCACGCTTTGCGAATCTTCGAGGGCCGCAGACGACTCCCGGCCAAGACCCGCGCATCAAGACTCATCCGATTCTGCCGTTAAAACCTGCCGGCCCCCGAGACATGCCTCCGTCGCCGCAGAGGTCAGAGCCGAGCGCAGTGAATGAAGTGCCATCACTACCAAAAATGCCGGATGCTATATATCACCCAGCCCGTGGTAGCGTCTCCAGCGACGCTGGACGTCCGCCAGCCACCACACCACGAGGCTCATTCAGTCGCGCAACCCCCACCTCCTCGCTCAATAATATGCCGAGCCCGGTATCTGCGAGGCAGAGCATGGAATACTTTCCGCCTGTGCCTAGCAACACTACTGGCAGTAAACTATCGCCACAGAAGCCCGCTGCCAACGACGAGACTGACACAATCGCGGCCGAAGAACTTTTCCAAGCAATGAAACAAAGCGGCTCTGTACTAATAATAGATGTTCGCTCTCGCGCTGAATTTGACGAAGGGCACATTATGTCTTCTTCAACAATCTGCGTGGAGGCTAGTATCCTACTTCGAGACAATATATCAGCCGCAGAAATTACCGAGAGCTTGGTCCTGTCGCCCAACCAGGAACAGTCGCAATTCAATCGACGCAACGAGTACGAGCTTGTTGTTTTCTATGATCAAGACTCCGAAGAAATCCCTCGTTCTCCTCGCAGCTCTGATGATATGGTAATTGTATCTTTGCATCGCGCACTGGTACACCTAAACTACGGCCGCGACCTTAAGCGCCCCCCGAGAATCCTCAAAGGTGGCTTAGATGCGTGGGTTGATTTGATGGGCTCCGCTTCATTACAGACTACAAGCCTCAACAGCAGTTCCCACGTTCCGACCTCACGAGCTCGAAGTGGGACTTTTCAGCGCAGGAGATCAAAGTACATTCGGCCTCTACGCGCGGACGAAGTCAAAGTTTGGCAGCAGACTCTAGAAAACGAAGATATTAGTGCAAACCAACCTCCTGAGTATCATCGCTCGACCGAATCTTTCCTACGCCGCTTTCCTCCAGTCTTGACAGAGCAGGAGTCGATGACGTCCTCTCCGGCAACCGAACCGCCGCCACGATACAGTTCCCTGAACAGCATTGATCCCTATACCGATCTTCCTTCGCCTCCAACCCGGCCTGCGCCTTCAGTTCCTCGACTCAGTTATGGCAGCTTGTCGCATACCTCAGATGAGGCTGACCGCTTCGAGGAACCTGTAGCACCCCGCCAAAGCGTCCGTGTAAAGAAGGTCCCGGAGCAGATGACGGGAGACGGCTACAGATTATACACAGGCCTCAACAATCCACACAACTGGTGCTATGCAAACAGTACTTTGCAGTCGCTCCTTGCGTCCCCAGACTTTGGAAAGGAGCTGTCCGATTCGACATGGAGCACGGAATATCGAGCACCAAAGAAGGACACTGAAAAGATAGAACATGCTCAGCTAATGATTCGCATCGTATCTAATCTGTTTCACTGGATGAGTACTGGCAATCTCGAAGTTATGAAGGCTCAAACTCTCATGGTCAGTGAAACCTTCTTGCCTCCTCAGCACCGGATTATAAGTAAACTGACACTTGACAGGACTACTCCCAACATATATGCAAAAAGAGCCGCTCCAACGCCCAATTTGGAGGAACACAGCAACAAGATGCGCAAGAGTTCATGTCTTTTCTCATGGAGCATTTACATGACGAGACCAACTCCCGTCGAAATCGAAAGGGCAACGCGATGCAGCCAAACACCAAGTCGCAGCCGCTCCTCTACGCCGCGGTCCAGTACTGGTACAATCACCTCCAGTACAACGAGTCCATTGTCGATAAGTACTGGCGAGGGCTGGAGCTTTCGACGGTCAAGTGTCTCGACTGCCACACAAAGACGTATACTTTCTCCCCCTTTGAGTGGATTCCGGCGCCAGTCGCGCTCGGAAGCACGCGGCAGACGCTGGAGCAGTCCCTGCACCAGCACATTGCCAACAACACGCTCGACGACTTTTCCTGCGACAAGTGCCGCCGCAACACGCGCGCCATGCAGTCCATTTCATTTGCGCGTCTACCTCCGCTGCTCTGCGTCTGCTTCCGTCGCTTCAACTACAATCAGGCCACTGGTGACATCAAAAAGTCGACGGCGCCCGTGACCTGGGACTTCAACGACTTTGACTTCTCGCCGTACTTTTTCGAAAATGGCAACGGCCGCCCGCCGCCCGGCACGGGCGATCAGCACGCGTACGAGGGCCCGTTCCGGTACGAGTGCTACGCCGTCATTGTTCACGCCGGCAGCAGGACGGATAACGGGCACTACTTTGCATACGTGCGGGACCAGAGCACGCATGATCCATATGCGTGGCTTTGCTGCAATGATAGCAGGGTGACGAGAGTCCGCATCGGTAGCGGAGATCGCGATGATATCCAAAACGAGGTCTTCAAGTCGGGACAGGACAGAGTCCCGTATCTGGTGTTTTTCCGACGCAAGGGATGAGACGAAGCGGCTTGTTTGGCTTCCTGTTGTAAATATTTCCAGATTTTCTCGAGTCATGGCTTCTTGCGTTTGTCTTGTTATTTTCTTTCCATTTTGCACTTTGCTTGCATAGCCAATTATCTTATGTCTCTGTCAGGCGAAACAAACACAAATTATTATTGGTATTTATAGAATGGCGCAATAGTGGCCGGAGCCATCTTATACAGAGGCACACCGTGAGCGGTGACCACATGTCCCAAGAATGGCCCAAGTTACCCGCTTTGTCCAGTTTTGCAATGGTGTGACCGCAACGTATTGTGCATCAAAAGTAAGCCTTGGAAGGGAAAGATGCAAGCGCAGCAAGACAAATCTTAGTTTAAACCATGATCAATGCCGAGTAAACTTGGATACGACCGGGTGACACTACTTTCAAACTATGATGTACACACTGGGTCATCACTTACAACGATATCGGATAAATGCAGCGCCCCACCTTGATGCCCACGAAGACCTACAGTGGGTGTGACGACTCGAAATTGTACAACCAACAAACGCTCAAGCTCCTGGACACACCATTCCTCAACTCTTGAGCACCTACTTTGACACTTTACCTCCAGAGTCGTCTGATATTAAAAGCTTCATGCCAGAAATGGCTAAACTATATATACCCTCACGTGAAGTCGTCGAAGCTCTTTGCATAGTGAAGGATCCTTATACCTACCACCTGGATTATAGCGACCGAATTTGGGTAAAGTACGGTACAACAGTCAGGATGGCAGAAGCCGCGATGCAACGATACGTATACGAGCATGCCGATCCTCGCATAGTCCGCATTCCCCAAGTTTTTGATGCCTTTACAATAACTGAGCCGGACGGTGCATCTGTGACATATATTGTCATGGAAATGTCGAGGGCGGCCATTTTGGAGCATACAGCAAGTGGGATCCGCAGGAAGCGGAACAGGCAATAGAGCGAATTGCAAATGCAGTCCGTCATGTTTGGGACCTTCCGCTGCCACCCAATGCAGCAATCGGGCCGTTGGGACACGAGAGACCTGTGGACAGTTTCTTCTCGGATATTGGGTCGGACCGCGCTTTCAACAATGCCATAGAGCTGCAAGATTGGATCAACAACAAGTTGAACGATGCGGGTCGCTCTGATCGTGTTATACTGGAGGGAGAGCGACTCTCCATATGCCATTGCGATCTTACCCCGTTCAACGTCAAGATGTGTGAGCCAATCGCTATTATTGACTGGGGCTTCGCCGGCATCTATCCTCGCGCTTTTGAAGAATTCGCTATTCTTAACCAAGGCATGGCATTCGCGAATACCTTGTGCAGACAACTTTTTGGACCAAAGCCGTCTAAACATATGCGCGCAATGGCTCTTGCGGCAAGATTTCATATGTTCGGCTGCTAGTGAGTGCTGCAATCTAGCCTCTCCATATCCAAAAACTGGAATCCATTTACTTTGATAATGGCAATAAATGTTGAAAATAGGTTGAGCATCATGTAAGTGTCGACGCGGGTGGGAACGCTTATTCAATGTTGTTACAGTGAAGCGCCAACGCTATTTACAAGAGGCAATCACCTTGTACTAACTAATAAGGTAGCTCCACCAGTCAAGTATGGCCACCGACAATATTCGACAATGTAAAAGAAAGATCACAGCCGGACCCCTAGCTAGAATCAAACATAGCTCAGAGGCAATTCTCTATTGGCTATGACACTTCTCTAGATTTACTGTGGTACTACGAGCGGAATTTTTGAATCCCCACTGTACTCCTTGCGCAGTAAGTGCCAGGCAGGGCAGGCACGACACAGGGCACGTATAGGCACGCTTCAGTGGGCACCCACTCTTCCACATCACAACATCATCTCTCTCTCTCTCCGTGACCATAAGGCAACATTCACCCCTCTCCACCAGCTCCGTCTCTAGTTTCTTCAAGCTGTCAGAGAAAGCTGCCGATATCAATAGGCCTCTTTTCGATGGATAGCTTTCTAGAGTCGTCTGTATACCTTGTATACACAAAAGGCAGGAATTCCTCGACACTTTTGCTAGTATCGGATCGACTCTCAATCCAATTCCGAGACTGGAATCCGGCCAACATGGTTTGACTAGCAGAATCAGAAACTGAGCATTACACCGCGTATGCTTGACATACGTGTGATGGCGACATCCTTTCTTCGCTCCGTTGCTAGTCGTCAACATCTTATATTTGTGCCAGCCTTGTGCAAAGACAAGGTCAAGGATATCTTGGACCTTGACAGTAGAACCTTTTCTTGAGAAGGTTTGTCGGTGGAAGACGTTGCGTGATATGCCAAAGTAGGCCAGTACTTTTAGCACGAGTACTCCGTGCTTACCTGTCCTCTCGTTCAGGCGACTTTCCATACTAAGGCGAATGTTTTCTCGAGGAGTATCAAGAATGATAGCCCAGTGAATCTTACTGGTATTAGGCTTGTCCTCATCCATGCTGGGTCCAAGTGTGAAACCGTCAGCATGGGACTTGATTACTTCCTTTTGCAGGAAGGGTGCATTCGCAGCGATGTTGTTTGCGGTAACATCATCTTTGATCAGTTCATACTCAATAGACATAGTGTACCGACGTGACGCGTGTCGAGAACGGATTCGAGTTTTGCGATATGTGCAGGCCGGTATTACTTGGACGGTAAGTGAAGATGAATTACAAACCTGCAATGAGAGCGATGCCGCCTCTTATACCTTCCAAGCGAGAGTCACGGCGGAAGCGACAGCGAGAAGCGGTAACTGCTGCTTATGCTTCAAAAGTAGAAAATAATGACGGATCATCTGATACATCATCTTTCATTCGAGTACTTTATACACCGGTGATCCTCTGTCGCCAGATGTCAAGCCACAAAAGGTCTGCCTAATTTCATGGTGGCATAGCAAACAGTCCATTGGCCGGTTAATCATTCAATCCACCGCAAGGAACGTACCTGTCTCGCCACGGCTTACGAAAAGGCCGTGTTGTGTTGGCAGTGACCAGCGTGGCACCAGACTTGGCACAGGTTCATCTCATATCCTTACTACTCCACTCGTGACTACTTGGCTGCGATTGTGACGAGTTCGTTTCTTCTTGAGCCAAGAGATGAATGAGTAGTAGTAGTGGTGTATGTCCCGTTTCAGCGGTCAGAGCTCACTCAGGTCCCCTCATCAAGAAAAAGAGTCCAGCACCTGTCCCTAGATGCACCGTGGCGCCGCAGCTAGTCGACTATGACTCTCCACAGCGCCGCACGTCGTGACGCCCAGGCTTTTCTCAAGTTGGGAGGTTGAATTCTTCGCACTACAACCTTACTGGTTGATATATCTATCCTGTCTGCCGCAGTTGTAGCGACCAGCTGGTATTGCCATTGCTGCATTGCGGTAGAATGATGCTCAGAGCAGCCAACGTCCGCAGAGCTATATCAGACTGTTCGCGGAGGCAAGCATCGTCGTAGCGAAGTGCGAGGGGTGCTTGGAGCGCTACATAGCCGCAGCTGCCTAGGTGAGAGGAGATCTAATAGATTAACCAGTGAATATTGCTGCGTGGCTAGTGACGTTGTCACCCTAAGCATTGTCACACATGCGGAACTCTACCTGAAACCTACTTTCCAGCCACGTCTTGACCAAGGGCTTTGAACCTGGCGTTTGGCAGGGAGTTTGCTGGCAGGGTCCCGGATCGGTGACCTCAAGCGTTGAAGCCTAAATTTTGTTCGTCAACATGTGAAAATGGTCGCCAGATATCTTAGGCCCCAGGCCACCCAACAACAGACAACAGGGCTTGTCCCGTGACGGTGCCAGCGATGTGCCAGTGATGTGACACCACTATGGGCCAGATTTTCAATAGCAACACCGCCTTTTTCCAAATGAGCCCGCGACCCAGGCCTGGCGCGCCAGGCGGCAAAGACCGGGAGTGGTAGGCGCCCCCCCGACATGGCTGGTGACATTACCCGCGCTTAAAGATAGGCCAATAAGCGCCGTGTACAGCTTCACTTTACGGACGCTACCAGCGCTCAGGTCTAGTAGCTAAAGGTGCCAAGTAAAAGGACTCGAGGATTCGAGTGTGAGGTTATGCCACGTAACGGCCTATCAGACATATTAGAAAAATGGCTATAAAAATAACAGATTTGGTCATTTCAACGAGTACTTCCTTTATAGGACGTTTCAGAGGCTGGGACATTGGCAGGTGAGTCATTACCAGTATATAAGTTCTTAGCGGATCCCTATGTTCCTAGCCACTTTTCAGGTCTGATAAGCGTCCACTCCAGCAGCTTAACCGCGCGTTCGGTTCATCCCGCATCATCCACAATCTCGAGCCCCAACATACTCCATAAAATAAAGTTTCGCACTGCTATTCTTCATACTGTTTGTATTGCTAGAGTTTAGACACCATCTGTAGGTATGTATAGGATGTATGTGTGTGTGTACGCATTACTTGAATGGAGAAGCCACGACCCGACACTGAAGCCTCTATTGCCGTCTCCAAGGCTCCGGCAACCATTGACAAGGCTGTCGCTGACGGAGCTCATGTCGACTCTGCCTAAATGAGGGGTTGTCATGATGCATAGTACATATCGGCATTTTCCTTTTCTAGCCGCAGAGTTACAGCTGCTATGCATTCTACGGATCCTCGACATCCTAGTTATCGAAACGGCCCTGTGCAACATATAGGTCAGTAGCAACAGTACTTACAGTCGCCAGGTTGAAATGCATTCACTGTTTTGTATTTCTTCTTTTCAGCTTTCCACGCGTAACTGTGGAGACGATACCGACTACTGTGTACAAAAGGGCGTCAACTCCTGCAGTAGTGAATGTGAAACCAGATTCTTTAGGCATATAAGCAAGAATACCAGAGCCTGCTTTAGAGTTGCGGGACGCCGCTTTTCTAAGCTGATAAACGGGCGTGTGTGCATTGAATGAGTTGCGGGTAACCGGCACAAGGTCAAGACCCCAAGGGATGAGAACGTGGACTGATGTGCATGCAGTTCGAAGTCAGGCGAGGAAAGGGCTATAAGACGAGGTTAGACTTTGCATAGGTGAGCTGTCAAGACACCTAGTGAGCACATTCTTTCATAACTAGCTTGAAAAAAGAGCGACACAATGCAGAGCAGGCATGTTCGCCTATGCTCGACTACCTAGCCTGACTGATGCTGTTAGATAAGAGGTAGTCAATAACTCAATCTACCATCGGACAAGACCGACAAATGAGCGCGTGACGCAGAGGTCTAGGTATAACATAACAGGTATTCTATATCGATACGGTTATAATTCCATCTGGCTTGGCTCGGATAAGCCGAAATTGAAGCAGCTTGCTTCAAAGACCACATGGCTAGACCGCGTACTTTTTTGATCAATTCAAAGGCTACTAATTTTTATGCCCCACGCGTTCCACGGGCTTTTTCTCGTATCTGTCGGCGATCTAACGGTTCACCGCCTTGGCATGCTGCCTGATCAGCCAACACATGGACGACGACCCGCTTAACTCTAAAAGAAAACCGTATTCCTGATGGGGCTTCTGACTTGTCCCATGACCACCTCAAATACCATGTCTTCAAGAGCGCGGTTAGATAGGCCGCCTCCGTAGAGTGTGTCTCGGGACAGGGCAATCAACCGCCACGGTAAAGGAACTTTGCTGGCACGCATCGCAACTACATCATCTTCTCACAACCCATTCATCAAGCTTCAGAAACATTTCTTAGACCTTTACACAAATGTGCAGTCTCGTGTCCCGCGGGTCCGGCACCCCCTCATAATGGCTGGCTGCCGGCGATGGACCGAACATCAAAGTTCCGCTTTTCGCCTTTTTCATAATCAACTAGTGCTCCAGTTATACCCTCATACGATGCCCTGAAAATGTGGGCGCCTGCTATGGATAACCAAGAAGCGAGGTAATCATCAATTCCATCCCACGCCATCTCCATTAACAGCCCTGTCTACCAGGGTGAAGAAGGCTCGGCAAGCAAGCACACGAGCCTGAAACTAATAACCGCCGTCAAGATACTAGCATTAGCGGAAGATTAAATTACCGTCAATGGGCATATCTTTCCTTCATGATTGCTATATTAGACTCGATTTATTTATCACCATGCATGTCCAGCTTCTTTGACTCTAGCCAAAGGGCTGGCCGTTTCATCAGCTGGCGGACCAGCCAAGCCAAAGGAAAATCTGATCGGTAGTGGAAACCATACAGACGTGTACATGATATGCTCGTAAACAGCAAAAGGGCATATCATTAGCCGCGAGCGCAAGGCCACTATAATACGCACATTAGACCTTACACAGGCTGAGGAATAGTAGTGGCGTATATATACTAAGAGGCATATTCCGGGCATCGTGTGACTCAGAGGCAAGCTCACGACAGCCCAGGACAGCCCAGGTTAGAGAAGTAGCAGCTCAGGAACCTGTTTCGAAAAGAAACTAGGGCAGTCAGTTCTCAGGTCTTGTTTGGGTGCAAATGAGAAGGCCAAGCAAGACCAATACAGTAGCGTTGTCTTGGTATCAGGCGGCTTCGCTTGGCTTGCAATGCTTTCCTCTTCTTTAACTAGATAAAAGACTTTCATCTTTATTAATAAAACTCTTTCGGGTATAATATACATGTTCTAATATAGGAACTTGATGGCATGTGGTTTTTTAACCTAGTTGCCTTAATAGTAACTAATAAGGAGTGATAACTTCGAGCCGCTGAACACATCGACTCAGTAACGAGAGCAACAATAGCGACAATAACTGCAATTAAAACCTCGCTCTATGGACTATAGCTTATACCCATGGAATATAGGCAATTTGTCTATTGGTGCGTTATCCGCGTTATACAGACCAAGTTGGACCATGTTTGCATTTGTGAATTGCTCATCAGGTGCTGAGATGCGTCTTCGGGCCAGTTTCCTTCTTCGAGATGTCTCAGTACAAGTATATAAACCGGTATTGCTACCATTTTCTTCAGAGATGTTTTAGACTTGCATACTATGCCAATTGGTTTTACTTGGCGCGCCTATCTGAGAAGCCCGCCTTACCTGAGCAGTTCTTACGTCCTTTATTTGTCCAAAAATCCTCGCTGCCTAAAAAGGTGTTACTACCAAAGATGGTATGGCTGCCTTGGTCCCCTCTTGGATGCGTGGCGGCATTCTTCGCCGTCCTAGACGTATGCCAGGCGCACAATCCAAAGGACAACCCTGAGTACTACGTTTTCCGTGGAGATAGCAGAATTCCAGAAGAGATTCGGGACGCAGGCGGCTTTCTCCCCGACCCGGACGCCACGAGCTACACTCAGCTTACCACGTTCAGTCTCGACAATCATGTCAATGGAAGAACGGGTTCAACAGCTTACGTGTCGACATCAGCAGAGTTTGGACAAGCGGCAAGAAACTTTGCCGGCCCGGGAAACTTTGTTTATCGAATTCACGTTACTCCTAATATGATCAATGTCAACGAGGCTCTTCCTCGTAGCAATCCATATCCAAGACAGGAGGAGGCCAGCGCCTTGGGCGGCATTCCATGGACTGCAGTCGAGGGCTGGCTCCTGCTGGAAGAGGACCCTGAATTCGAAACCAGCAGCAACTACCTGGACGATGCCTCTGCAGACAGATTTACAGCTAGATATGCGGCCGAGTTTGCCGATCAGTTCGAGCCTAACCGGGCATATGACGACAGCGGACTGGGAGGACCTGCTCGGCAAACTCGAGCTGATCCGCAAGTCGCTTTGCTAGCAGCTCAGCCTCCTGACGAAGCGCAACTCATTGGAGCTGCGACTACGTTTATGAACAATCATGCCTTGGCTGTCGGGTGGACGGAGAACCAGGCGTTCCCCTATACCCCCCCGACGCCGCCGGCGAACACCGAACCGGTAGCAATGGAGAGTTTTGACGTTGCAAATATCTCTGGTGGTGAAATGGAGGATTTGGAAGCGGGCCGGTTCAATAATCTCGACTGCCCGGGACTCAGATCAAGCCTCACCTTTTTCGATTACAAGATGCTCCCACAGAGACACATGCCACGTGCTGCAAGCATTGCGTTGAAGTCTAGAGATGACAAGAAGGGTATTTGCCTGAACTATTCTGATCAACTGTCATTTCTTGTCCTTTTCTGCTAACAGTCCGCCCTCGGCATATCAGCGCAATGTGAACAGCTCCGAGATGTTATTCGTCGGGTGACGCCGAAGCGACCAGAGCCAAAAGGCAAGTGAGAAACAACCGGGGAGCAGGAATGAGCTTCCAGGCACAAGAATATCTTGGTTAACTGTCAAAGGCCCAAAAACTACTGTTGATATTTGCAAAAATGATCCTCTCAACCCACCTTGTACTACGGTTGAAGCCCCTCGGCGCCGTTGCGGTAGGTTTTGACCAACTGCCCGAGTTTCTATTGACTGACTAATGCGCTGGTCTTCAGTCGCCGTGCCGCAGGAGTACAAGGACGTGGTATCTGGCGTCAGGACGCATGAGGCTGATAGTATTTGCCGCTTTTACTTGTAAGCGCTGGTTTCTGCTACTTTGGCTACACGGAGAACTGACATGGTCGAAAACATTGCAGAGAGCCAAACTGCAAAGGCGAGTACTTTGAAGCTGGTGCTAAAACTGTTGACATCTACACGACGCGTTCCAAGTTTAATGACAAGGTCGCTTCCCTTGTTTGCGACACGGCGAAACCAAGAGCGGCACCTACGCATTGGGAATGGACGTCACAGAGCCAGAAGCGGTTGTGCAGTCGTTTAGACAAGCTGTCTCTGGAATTCAAGTTGGCCAATGATCAAGGATCTGGGACCTACGACAAGATCAAATTAAGATTCGAGGACGCCGGACAAAAGGTTCACGTCATCACAGAAGGCCCTTCCGCTGGCTACGAGACTTTGCAGGATATCAATATACAGGACGTGTTTGGGCTGGATACCGTCGCTCTGGACCAGATCAAAAGAGTCGGCCTCCTCGATGAGCTGACGGACTGGAACTTTGGGGGAGACGCGTGGAACATTATTGGTAAAACATGACCCGACACTGTCTTGTTCTTTCCACATTGAAAGCTAATTCCAGTCTAGGTTTTACGCTCAGAGGACGATGTGCCGGCTCGGGTATCAACATCGTGCTTGACAAATTCTCCTCCCTCAACAAGGAACTGCAGGCCCATCCCGACGAGCCAGGACGCTTCCAGTACAACCGCGACTGGGAAGTCTGGGCCGACAATGTCAGCCCCCACGACTGGGTTGCGAAGCCTCTATGCAGCCACTTCCAAAGCATGAGCGTCAATCTGTACATTGCCGATGCAAACTGGGCCGGAACCGACGACAGCCTGTACGCCAAGGTGGGCAAGGGCCGCTTTTTAATCACCCGCCATCCTTCTCGCCGCGAGGTCTTCACCACCGACATCAGCGTCCCCAAGGCCTACGAGACCAAGCACGTTGCCGTCACCGACGTTGCGTCTGTCGGGATTGCGAGTGAAGGAGGCCATGACGCGGCGTTGCCTAAAGGTATGAAAAAAAAAAAAAAAAAAGAAAGCCACTGTCTTGCTTGTTTGGGGAGGAGATATTTTTTATTTCTTTTTTTCTGGTTTGAAACAAAGTAGCAAAACTGACACATTTTCTTTTATAAGAGGTGACGGTATATGGATTCTGCTCTGGCACTTATACGGCACTCTCTGTGAAGCAGGAAATCAAGGATTGGCTCTATGACGGTCAGACGTTGAATATTGCGCTAGCTCCTGATAAATGGGTCAAGGTCTAAAGATATTTTGTGACGGCGGGCAGTTGCTGCTGTGAGGCTGTCAATGATCCGACCAGAAGCAAGTTCTGTTGAAGAATATGGGGGTCACTTCAACGGGAGGTCCTCGATTTCAAGAGTACATACAAGGGAGTGCTACAGATTTCAAGCAAATATACACTTCTACTGGTCATTCAACTTCAAATCTGTGGTTGATCACGCTACATTGACAGTCGACATACTTTCCAGCCCACTGCGTCTGCCATGATGAATCGTGATGCTTGTGTTTTTGGCGTATACTCGCCTTTGCAGTCTTTGAGCAGCATATGTTGGAAAACGACGTAGCATTACTACCACCACCCGAGATATCTTCCCAAGAATGGGCAGCGAAACATCAGTCGCGGTACTGTGGACGTTGATGAGGCGCTCAACGACATTAGTGGTAGTTGCCGGATTATACAATCGCATAGCGCATCCTCCCTTTCCGATTACCCTAGATTAATAAATACTGTATTTTTTGCCCAAGCATTTCTCGGCTGCGAAATAGCCTAACTCAAAGTATATCATCTTGTTGGTACATTTTTGCTCCGGCCGGTTCCTCCGCCCTCGGGCACCAGCACCGGCACCGGCACAGAAGCACTATTCTCAAAATTATTGCCGATTGCCAGGTCTAGGCCGTTTGCTTATTTGTGCGGCAGTCCGACACATCATCACACAGGAGCCGGTAGGTGGTGACATATACCAGGGAGGGCACTATACTTGCAGTCAGCTTCATTCACTTGATCTCATGAAATAGCAATAGCAGAGCAATCTCTCTGGCCAGTAAGTAATTCACCAACGTACCTTGCATCCCGATGATATAACCTTTCGGGCCCAATAAGGCGGGAGTTTTGCAGCCAGTTCCACCTGGTATATCTCTTCTTGTAACGCGGTGCAGCGCGTTTCCAATTTTGCTTGCAAATCTTGGTTCTGCGTAGAGCCGTCTCCAAGGTTAGAGCAAGCATCCAAGAGCCCGTCGAGGCCCATCTGCCATATCCTCTCTGCATATTCGTCAGTTCGACGAAGAGCCGCACAGCGCCTCTTGAACCACTCCCAAACGTGCGGGTCACCTCCCTTATATGTCTCATCCTTGCACATGTCAATGAGCTCGTCAAGCCTTCCCGCTTTAAAATCGCTCTCGAGATCTTCCTTGAACTCATCAGCCATGGGTATGCAGATGTTGTTTTTGCGCCCTGCAATAATATCCTCCGCCTCTCCCCCTTTTAATGCACAAATCAACTTTGCTTTCAGGTCGTTTCCGTCAATGTCATACCGCTGCGGGCCTCCAATTGCCTCTTGAAGAGCGGCTATCGCTTCGTCCAACCACTTGACAGCGTAACCAATAGGATTATCCCACTGCTTGATCTCTTCGAGCAAGTTTCTCGCATGCGGCACTAAAAGAGAAAAGGCTGCTGCCCTGGCCACTGCCCTGGTCACCCGGATTCTCGCCATGCGGTGAACCGGACGCCCATTGTTACTCTTGAGGATCTCCTTGGTCGGGGCGCCACCACAACAGAGCTGCCTCTTCCTGTTGCATGGCCTGCACTTCTGTGGTCCAAGGGGCTGACCCGGCACTCGCGTCACTCCAGTCTTGACAGACGGATCAGGTTTCGATTTGGGCTGAGGCACGCCTAGGCCTAGTGGCATATTCGTCAAGGGGGGGTTGACGGTCGCAGGAGGCTTCAGCGCATCGTTCAGGCCCCATTTCATCATGCCGCGGCACAATGCGTTACAGATCTGTTTTCCCGGAGGTTCTGAATTTTGTATAGGTGGTGGTGCTTGACGAGTTCCTAGATTGGCACTGGCCAGTGCAATGGCGACAATGGAGAATAATGTGATCCTCATTCTGACGATGTATGTTGCTGAGAAGTATACAAGAGAAGAGGTGAGGTTGGAAAGATTTTAGATGGTGTGTCCTTATTCAATTATTAGTAGGGAAGCTCAGATTACTTGAATAGTACTCCGTAGAGACAAAAATAGTAGATTATTAGTCCTTCACCTATAATATGTTTACATCCGATAAACGCTTTACGTGGTAACTCGAACACGGCAAATATATCACCGAGTGCACTGCCATGCGGCGCAAATACGGGGAAGACATGCCATGTTCATATCAAATATTCGGTAATGTCCATTGGCGCATCGCAGAATCTTATTATACGCACTGACTAAAATAAGAGCGCAAGAGACTTGAAAGCCACGGCAGAGCGCGCAGGAAATGGAGTCTGAAAGGCGGCCCAGAATTACCTTGTCTTGGTCGGCTCATCTATTCAGAGATAACTGTAAGAAGCTATCCCCCGGGCAAATTCATTGCAGGCAACTATGTAGCCGCGGTTTACGGATATGACCGTCGTCATGAGTCAGCTGTTTAGGCGCGATATTACTTCGTTTCGTACGGTGGGCAGGGAAAACCGGGCCATCGCTGACCTGACTCGCTGATCACACCAGGTTTTTGCCGCGGACAGTCAAAAGGCTTCGCATTGCGACCCTTGTTGACTAAAATTACATCTTTATTAAAGTCGCGCGCAGGCACTGCATTATCACGGCAGCTAGACAAGGCTCAGTCTGTGACAGTAAATTTCTTCACAGGAGAGAGCTCAGATCAAGTATTTCTTTGCTATTAAGTAGGCGCTTTTTTGCTCTTTTCCTTCACTTTTTTGGTGCTAGCCACGCCATTCTCACCACCGAACCACAGCACGAGCCGCTGGTCAAATAAGCGCAGTGCCAGGAATTGCTAATAGAACGACAGCAAGTTTTCTAATTCTTTTTTTTTCCCCTTTTTGCTCTCCTTTGCTTTGGATGTTTGTTTGTTGGGTCATTGTGCAGAAAAGGGCAACCGGCAATCATGCAAGAGCTCAATTGATAAATCACCACGGAGAAATTAAACTCAATCGTCAACTGCACATGTTCATACATTGCTCCCGCTTTGCATAGGAGCGAGTTAGCCGAGGGCAGAAATAACCTACAATACAAACATCAAGCTACGCAAAATTTCCCAGCCTTGCAAGGCAAAAGACTCGAATCGCGTAAATAAATCAGGCAAAGAAAGCAAAAACACGTTGCTGGCTTCATGCAACGGGCGGTATCATCGTCCCCTCTTCATCCGTATAAACCATTCCCTAGACTCCTGTGGAATTCTGCATGCGATTTCCCAATAATCTTGCCGTCGTCTCGTTGGATAGTTGTCATGTCGTCATTTAGATGTTCTTGACACACTCGGAAATCTCCTTTTCGTAGCGTTCGCGAATGACCTTGCGGTTGAGCTTTTGGGTAGCGGTCACAAGACCCTGGGGAAAACTGTTAGTACTCGGTGCACAGCACGTCGCATATCTCGGACAAAACTCACAGTGGGGGGTAGCCATTCTTCCTCAGTAATGACAACGCCGGCAACAATCTCCATGCCGCTTAGACCACCGCGGCGACCAGTAGTTTGCAGGTCCTTGAGCACCAGGGCATTGACCTTGGGGTCGGTGTGCATGTGGTGCTCGTCGACGCCGAGGTCCTTGGCCTTTTGGACGAGAACGGCGTGATTGGCCATGACAACGGCGATGGGGCGGTTCTTCTCGGGATCCGCGTGGATCATGAGGTTGGCGACGGTCTGGGTGCCGCGGTAGACGGACTCGACCTTTTCCAAAGCAATGTATTCACCGCCAGCCATCTTGACGAGGTTCTTGACGCGGTCGATGACCTTGAGATGACCGTTCTCGTCAAACTCACCAATGTCACCGCTCTTGAACCAGCCATCCTCGGTGATGGCCTTGGCGGTTTCCTCGGGGTTGTTGAAGTACTCCTTCATAACGGGGAGACCACGAATCCAGATCTCACCCTGGGGGACCTTGGCGTCGGCATCGTAGCCAATTTCGGGGATAGAAACGAGCTTGATCTCGATGGAAGCAGGCATGGGGCCAATGGCAAAAGGCGAGTACTCAAGGGGGCAACCAAGAGCGCCATTGGCACAAGTCTCGGTGAGACCATAGCCAGCCAGCATGGGGCCAAGGATGAGAGAAAGGAAGTGCTTGGTGCCCTCAGAAATACCGCTGGCACCGTTCATGGTGAAGCGTAGACGACCACCAGTGAGAGTGCGGACCTTGGAGAAGACGATGCCATCAAAGATGCTGGCAAAGGGCAGCTTATTTCTAGTCATGAAGGTCTTGTAGTTGAAGGCGCCCCAGAAAAGGCTCTGCTGAATGGCGCTAGCGCTCTCGAGCTTGGCCATAACGCCCTTCTTAACAGTCTCCCAAACCTGGGGAACACCCACCATGACGGTGGGTCTGAGTTCACGCATATCACCAGCGCAATTCTTGACCGAGGTGTCAGAGAGGGTGCGGGGGTTGCCGTAGCCGATGGTTCCGCCAATGAACATGAGCAGGTTCTCGAGGGCCATTTCGAAGATGTGGGCGAGGGGGAGGTAGGCGAGGACGACTTCTCTATCACTGACGCATTCGTCGACGCAGGTGAGGAGACCGGTGACTGGGGGAGAAGTGGGTTAGATGGCGAAGTGAACAAGATGGACTAGATGCGCAAACTTACTGCCAGAGACGAGAGACTCGTGGGTGATGCAAGCACCCTTGGGCAGACCGGTGGAGCCAGAGGTGTACATGATGCAAAATAGGTCCTTGTCCTTGGCGGGGTTGGGCTCGACCATGTTGTTCTTGCCAGC
This sequence comes from Beauveria bassiana ARSEF 2860, assembly GCF_000280675.1. Lineage (NCBI taxonomy): Eukaryota > Fungi > Ascomycota > Sordariomycetes > Hypocreales > Cordycipitaceae > Beauveria > Beauveria bassiana. The sequence goes on from NW_007930843.1 coordinate 826,391, forward strand.
CTCGCGGAGCTGCTGGTAGGAGACGACGGTGAGATCAGGGTTGTCAGCCCGGAAAGCCTCGACCTCGCCGCCCTCGGCAAAGATGCACTCCTCGTTAATGATGACGAGCTTGACCTTGGAGTCTTTGATGGGTTTGGCGGCGGTCTTGAGCAGGTGGGGGTCGACAAACATGGCCTTGGCATCGGTCTGAAGGAGAGAGTGGGCGACGCCGCTCTCGCCCAGGGTGTCGTATGCGGTGACAATAGAAATGGACTGGGAAGCGCAGGCGTGGGCAATAGAGGACCAGCCGGCGCTGGTGGTAGCAAAGAGATGCAGCTTGTCCTCGGAGCCAAGGCCATAGTGCCGCAGACCAGAGGCGATTTCGAGGACGAGCTCCTCGTACTGCTTGTAGTTGATAAATGAGAAGGGAGAGAGCTCGAAGAATTGCCACTCCTTGTCAACCTCGCGGACCTCGCCATCGATGTTCTTCTTGACCTTTTTGGTCTCCTTGTGAAGCTTGACAAGTTTGCGGGTACCGACAGCGTTGTTGTTGGGGTAGACGCGGGCGCTGCGACGGACGATGTCGAAGACTGTGTGGACGTCCTTGGCTGGGCGGTTGAGGAGGCCGTTCTTTGCGCGAGGATGGCGGCGAGGAATGGTCTCGCCGGGAATCTTTTCGACGCCAGGTGCCTGGACGGTAAAGGGAGGGCGATGGACCTGAGTCAGGGGCATGATGCCCGAGGTGTAGTCGGTCATGTTGGAAGGAGGATGGAGGACGGTCGGCTGTCCTGATCGGCTGTCTGGTATAGAGCTATGAGAGGTTGTGGTGGGAGGGAGAGAACGGGTAGAGACAGCAATAACAGAGGCAGAAGAGGAGAAGGGTGACGATGGGGCCGGCGATGACGCTGCTAAAAAAGAAATTGGAGAGGCGAGTGGACAGGGACGGGGTTAGGCGAGCCGGCGCGGGATCGATGGAGGGAAGAAAAGGCAGCGAGAGGCAGAGGCGACGAGGAAAACAATGAGGGAGCGGCAGCAGCAAGAACTTTTGGGTGGAGAGGCCGCGAGAGAAGCCAAGCAACCAAGGTCCAAGGCCAGGCGGGCGGCAGGCCCAGGCAAGTGGAGAGCGGAGAGCAGGCTGAAGTTGGCGTGGCTGGAGCTGCCTGCGATTGCTGTTGAGGTGGGATAGGTAGGTACATGAGTGCTTGGTGGTGGTTGGCTACAAGAGCTGGTACTGGGTACGGCGTTGCCCAAGGGCCAAGCTATGGGGGGCTTTCAGTGCTGTGCTGGGGAAAGGCTAGTGGCTGATGCTAACTGCAATACCTGCAAGTGCCTGCTTTTTAGTCGCAGTTAGAGTGGAATAAGTCGACTTGGCCGCTTGTCATCTGTGTCTGTCTGGGGGAAAAGGGACGCTAGTGTAGCTGTGGTGGAGGCAGTGCGGGGGTGAGCTTTGCAGCTTGCAGACAATGGCTCAGTGCCAAGTGGCCAGCGCCTGCATCTTCAGTCACAGGGCTCAAATGCGGCTTGCAGAGGACTTGGGGGCTTGCAAAGCACCTCTAACTAACCTACCTAGCCACTGGCTGACAAGTCTGTACTCTGTACGGATACCCGGCTTGTCTCATCATTTACAGGGCATCGTTTGACGTTAAAACACTCTTTGCCGCGCTCGGTCGCTTAATGTAAAAGCGACAGGAATGCCTAATGTTTCTAGTGGTCTGTTCAATTCTCTGTTTAGTCAAGATTGTTTCCTTCCTGTCCATTCGAAACTATCAAACCCGGTCCCTCCCACCCCTCTCTCAGCCCCAACAAGCTTTGTCCAGCACCGCACCATCAGTCCACCACATCTTCCGGGATCGACGGAGGGTTCAGCGATGGCACTCATGCAACTCCTCCCCTGTCCGAGGCAAATTCGGTTGGCGGCTCAAACAATGCGCATATCGTATGTTGTTTTTCTCCGTCTTCCGTTGGGTGGCGATGCTTTTTTTGCTCTTTGCAAATAGTCACCTCACCCAGGCGATGATAGGTACTCGTGAGCACGAAGTAATGGCCCCTTCCGCTTGGTCTCCCCAACGAAAATGTCCATATAACCGAACCCTGGTCGGCTTCCCCACGCCTCACGGCCTCTCGGCTTCAACAAAAAATTCCGCCTCCCAAGCTCTCTACCCGCACAGCCCTCACTCACTCACTAACTACCTACATTTTTCCATCCGCAACTTGGAGGCCGCATTATCACCGCCATAACCGGCATGCCGAGTATGATTTTTTAGCAATTCTTACAGGCAAGGCATCAGACATCAGACTTAGCTCCTACCAAGGGACCCTGTGCACTAAATTCACTGTCCATCTGCGCCACTAGCAGGCTAACCGCAGCTCCACCCCTATTCGTGCTGGTCTTTAGGTCCTCACGGTAGTTTAACTAGTTCAAGCCTATGATGGATTGGAGAATAGTCTTCCTACCATTGTCAATAACTAACATGTGCTATTCATAATTAGATACAAGTTCGTTCCCCGAGGTCCACGTTGCCACTCGCGACCAGCTTCAAGCCTCTTATCACCAATTACTTTTTATCCGCTCTCGCCGAGCCACCGATATGTCGTCTGCCAGTAGAACCGGAAGTAGAATCCTGCCGCCCTTCCCGACGTCATCATATCGTACATCGGGCCACGTTCCTGACTGGGTAACCATCCGCTCTGCCCGTATCGGATATTCCTTGTTATCAAGCTCTGTCCTACCCAGCAATAATGTCTTGCGCGCATCCCGGACTGGTGTGGAAACATTGTTGAATGCAGCGATCAGTTCTTTCGACTACACAGCGCCGCACTCGCTGTCGCCAAGCTGGCTGGACCTGCCCTTCCAGAGATGGCTGACGCTCTGCACAGCTCGTCTGTTACAATTGCTGCTACCAAGACCAGGTGGCGCAAGCCCTCGTCTTCGTACCCGACTACGTGACCTGCACACCTGCACTTAGTCTGCCTAATTTGCCCAGACATCCCTTCAATAGTGTACGTGGGTGGTGGGCAAGGGCTTGTGGCGCGCCGCCGAAAAAAAGCGCATAGCTGTGGCCTGCCAAACGAAACTATTTACAGCCCGCATTTGCTCAAATGGCCAGAAACTTTTCAAGCTGCAGTCTCCCGGTTCGTATAGTCGGTCCCGAAGGCATGCCTGCCTAAGCGCTTGGACTCACGCCCATCATGTTGCCGCGAATCCACCACGCATCACCACCTTGTCCTTGTATCATTTGACCAATAGCTGTTGGTCTAACACTTCTCCAGATTCTAATAGAGGCCTCTCATTCGCCCCGGCAGCCTCCGCACACATGGCCCAAGGATCAGAGAGAATGTCCCCTTACCCTCCTCCTCAGGGTACCTGCGGCCTTTGATCCCCTTTGGTTACTCGATGCTATTCCCTCATCACGGGTGAATAGCTGGAGGCTCCAATTCCGCTGCAGGCTGTAGCTTGCCTGCACCTGTAGTGTTGGCTCGCAACCCCGTCGGTGTTTTTCACATGCCACCCTCTCATCCAAAGGATACCGACCATTTCAATTTGCGCCGACCAGCCCACACATGTAATAGCAGATTACGATGCTGCATATAGTACGGGTCTCCTGCATATAGCCGTCTTAAGCCGCGGCATAATTACCTGCAATCTCCAGTGGATATCGCGCATTGCTGGCTCTTCACGATCTCCAATCCACTCTGTTCGCATGAGGCTCAAAGTCCGTCTCCTGCAGCCGACCTGCAGCCGACGAGGTGGACCGCGACGCAGGGCCGGCGGCGTCTCGACAGGGGCTTAGTAACGTAAAGGAGAAACACTAGCTCAGGTTGTCAGATCGTTTTGGATACTCTTCCGAAGAGTTGATATTTTCTTGGTCCACAGCGCGTCATCGCCGAGGCTCACAAGAGTTCATCTGCGCATCACATTCCCAGCATTCCTCGGCCATGCAGCCGGATCCCCACGCTCTGGCCGACGGCGTTTATGACACGGATTCTTCATTGGCAAGCCAAGTCGAGCCTCTGGAAAGGATTTGATCTTGATTGCAGCTGGCAAGTGGGCGAGCCCCTGGACTGACTTGGCATCCCTTCTCTGGCCCTCCCCACCAGATAGGCTCAGGAACGCCTCGGTCACGGAGTGACCCGTCTCAGCCATTGTGCCCCAGTCAGAAATTAATCTGTGCTGTTGGGCAAACGGCCCTGCATTGTGGGTATTGCATGTGTATTTTTCGGCCGAGACACTTGGCCTAGTTGTCCTCACCACTTAGAGCAGCAGCAGCTGCTGGGTTTGGCACATGTATCTAGCGACTTCATTGACATATGGGCAGTTCATGTTTATATGAGTACTCTGGCTTGTCGCCTGTTCTGCCCCTCGTACTCGTACTTTACGGTTCTTATCCCATCTCATCACTGAGAGAATCCTTGACCGTATCACACTATAGCGTTGGTGCTAACTCGTACGAAAACAATGCAGCAGCATATCTTGAACCCAGCGAAGTTGTGGCGCAGCAACAGCGTGCCAGCCACCTCGGATGAGTTTTTGCAAACTGGTCGCGAAATAAATCAGAATCTGTCCTCTCGTATCAACCAGAAGCTCGACCATATCGAGTGGCGTCGATTCGCGGTCCGAAGAGAAGCCTCGTCTCGACGTACGCCACAAGCAAGACGCTCAGGACCACCAGAATGACAGAACACGTAAAACCTGGTGACAAAAGGTCCAACCAATTACAGAATCTGGAACAGAACAATGAGACTTGTCCTTGTTGAGCCGCAGTATGGGACCAACTTCGACGCAATCGTAAATCAGACAGTCAAGGCGGCGAGGTAGCCTGACCAGAGTAGAACTTATCAAAGCAACAGCCCGGCAGTTGGCCTGCGACGGCTCCTCCTACGCTGCTCATGATGGCCTGTAGATGAGTCACATCACTAATTTGGAACATGAAAAGCTGGACAAGACATCTTGCCAGGCTGACTGGGCTTTGTAACATGGCCACAACCAACAAGGTATCACTCATACACCAGCAAACGAACTAGTCTCGGGCTCCTTTTTACTTTGTGATATCAATTTATTCCATGGAGAGTTTGTCTCTTCTTTCTCTTCTCGAGTCTATTCTATAATTGTCCCGTAGCAAGTGTCGACGTAGCAAGATGTTTCCTCTTATGCGCAATTCCTACTGCCAAGGTCCTATGCTGAACCGCCCGTACAACAATCCTCCGATGCCGCTTTGCTTGATTGCACAAAGCTACTGCCCTAATAGTAACAGTCGGTTCGATCTGTCTAGATGTCAAATGTACATGATGTGGACCTGTATTTTACATCAAAGGAAACGTTTCTCTCTAATGACTAGAGAAAACAATTGTCAATGTATAAATCATCTTTATACACAGTTGGCATGCGTCTGTAGTATCACTCGGCCCAATGCTCAATACCAATATAAGTAGAAGTTGTTCTTTGTCTGGT
>NW_007930843.1:831918-849804 GCF_000280675.1 Beauveria bassiana ARSEF 2860
GTATTTTTTTTTTTTTTGGGTCTTTCCATGCACTGGGAGCTTTTGTTTCGTTGTGTGTGAGGCAAGTGTATGGTGATTCATGTACAGTGTTGACTAAATCACAATCACGCAAAACACTCCTCAGTTACGCGCATGCGCGTAATCAAGAAAAGAAAATTAGTGCAGTGGCTAATCAAGTAACTCAAGCTCCATCTGATACTTGCCCTGTGGCGTTCATCGTATCGTGACGCTGCCAGTCCGTCGTGCTCAGAGTTTACACCCGCTCGAGTAACACCCTACTCGCCAGCAAACTGAGACCGCAACCCGCACCTCTTTCCGCAGGAAAACGCAGCCTCCCAAGTCGTTGCTCACGACGATTGAGTTGACCCCCGTCTCTGCGAGCGCGACCAGGGCGAGGATCTACTCTATGCGCGCCATTGTCGCCATCGTCGCTACGCGGGTCGAGAGCTCGAGGCCAAAGGAGTCGTCCATCATAGCGACGTGCGCGCTTACATCCAAACGAGGAAATAAGCGAGAGTCGTCGCCAAACTGAATGGCGATGCGACTTGACGAGGTCCGTGTGGACCGATGTCTACGACTGCCGGAAATACGGCAGCCTACAGGCGTCGAAGCGGCCGCCGGCTGAGGTGCATTCCTTTTTATGGGATGCTAAAGAGCCCGCGGTGAGTGCCCCGTGCACATAATAGAGACTGAGCATGTACGCGTGGAAGACGGGCCGCAATCAGCATGCATAATAAGTGTCGCGGTTGCTATCCCACTTGACAAAAGGCCGTGGGCGCGCTTCGGATGAGAGTATCGTCATTCTTTCCATGATTCGGCCCTACACGGCGGGTTGCGCGAGGTCGAGGACGAGCCGGTTGCAGGCTTTGCTCAACCGGGAGGTAGCCCTCGGCCTGCAGCGCCCAGTCGGGATGCTTGTCGAAAGAGTACAAGTCTTGGGGTTTTGACCTATCCGACTCGACCCAGATAGCGAATTGTAGCTTCTCGCCGGAGGCTGCCACGATGCGAAATGTCGCTCCATCAACGAAGCTATTCAGACCTTTTGGGAAACAAACATAATTCGACGTGCAGTTACGCAGGGTCCGCATCATTCGCTCGTACTCTTCGCCGAACCAGACGCCGTCAATGACCCTGTCCGCGATGGCGCCGCCGTCAAAGCCGAACCAGACGCCTTCGCAATTGTTGAGTAGCACTGGCTGGCGGTCCGCCCAGGCTCTCTATATGAGGTGCCGCCGGGAGAGTTGGTGTTGGACGCGCGACATGCCACCCCAGCGACGGCCATTCACGCGGCAACTCGTGTGTGGTTTTTATCTTTCTGCTATCATGACTCTGTGCTTGGCGCTAGAAGAACATGCTGTCACTGAAGTCATTGCCTGGCCATTGTCTAGCTCTCTTGTCCAATAATTCGGCAGCGCTGTCGAGCTCAGCGAGTTCAATATTGTCGTACCGGGTCGAGGGATCTGGTGGCTGGTCGTAAGTCACTATGTACGAGGTCAAGAGACTCGAGGCATGCGATCGCTCCGGCGAGCTTTGTAGCCTATTGCTTGATTGTAGTAGTCGGTTATACATGTATGCTTTTCAATGCACTGTGGTTTTCTCAAATCACGCACCTGGTTACAATGGTAACGCTGCTCTAGACTGACGGCTATAAACGAGCGCTACTAAGTCTGTACCAGATAGTTGTGGAAAGCATTTGTGTAATGCTAGGCAGAATGTTGTGCGATTTGAATGTATTATAGCTTTAGGTCTTAGTCTAAAGATTGATGAACAGACTATAATTATCATAATACCAAGCCATACCGTCCGTCAACAACACGAAGCATCCACCTAGTGAGTCCAGGTCATACACCCTCAGGCATCGGCTGTAGTTCCTGGTCTGGCTTTGGATACATTAAAAATTGAGTAGTTCATCAAGAAGGATAGAGGGGAGTCGCTCGAGTAGAGGGGAGTCGCCTGAGGTGGTGTCGGGGTTGTACTGGCAGCTAGTAGAGCACCGGTTTCGCGCAAGCCCATCCTTGCGTGAATCCCTTTCTTCATTAAGCTATATCTTTTGACCGCAGCCTAAGAAGCTGTACTCGATTGCAATGGAAGTAGCTGATGTAAGTCTATCTGTGTACCAATGCTACGAGCTGGCTGGAGTGTAATTGACCCGATAACACAAGCTGGATAGTGGCGCGGAGCTCGGAGGCCGCAAGCCTGGCAAACGAAACCCGACTGGGCACAACTAAGAGCCTCAATACCAGAGTAGAGTATGCTCGATGAGAATTTGGAAAACGGCCCTCTCGGTCTAGCATTGGGCGTGGGGGGAGGGGGGAGGTCCACGGAGACGCAAAGACTGCCTAGGCGAATGCTGAGGGGAGATGGAACCTGGGCAGGTAGGCCACATGGTTGCCCGTACATGGAAAATCAGCGAAATCATAGAAATAAGAACGTGCAGTACGGTGGCCTCGTACGTTTCTTCGTGATTCTCATCAGGTACGCCTCTTCGCCCCACGGCAGCGACGGAAACATCGTCGCCATCAGCTACGCCTCCCCCCTGCGGGGTTTCAACAGCACGTTTCTTGCACCTGAATGAATTTATGTACTATTTGGTATATTGTGCTGATTTGGATCCGAAAGAGGGGCAAATTGAACAGGTGCCCGGCTCGCGATTGTCGTCGGATGCCTCCTGAAATAGTGTAAGTGAAAGCCATGATCCCACATGTGTGAGCTTTGAGTTTCACCATTTTATGAGTCTCACTCCCGGGCGATCAGGCAGTCTAGTTCACTTGAGATGCTTCCTTACAGAAACATGTCTTCAGGTTAGGCTGTGGCTATTTACTTTGAAGCCAACTACGGCAATTGACGAGAAGAGTCTCTCGCCAAAGAGACTAAATTCTCGAGTAATTGGGCATTTAAATCTTCCATGCCGATACATAATGCGGTATCTGCTCCGTAACAGACGTCAGGCTTGCAGATGGGGCCGAATTCAGAGTACCTCAAGGCCGGTAGATCCCCGTCGAGAAACGGTACAAGGGTCTCGAGTCTGAGTAATGCAAACTCAGTTGTACCAATGAATCAGTACTCGGGGTCAGTTGTGGTCTAGTCTATGGAAGCACCTTGTGGTAAATTTGTCAATTGAATTGATGTCCTCGCCGCTTGTGGGCAAGGGTCGTGGCGCATCGTGGGGACACACTACCACACTACGTTGCGGTCTGACTACCTAATGAGAGACCTTTTCTTTCCTTTTACGTTTTGTCCGAGTGACCTGCCCGATGCAGGGTCCTGCGATGCGTGATGGGCAAACTGGAGCCGCCAAGTCGAACCACCGTGGAGAAGCGTGAGACTGGGGAGGCAAGTCGTGACCAAGACCAGGACCGCTCTATGCCAAATATTGTCAATTTTCCTCAACTTTTCGGGCGGAACTTTTGGACAGAAGATTATTGTGTATATCTGCCTGTGATGATGAAAAATGGCTTTACGCCTTTATGCATGTGATTGCAATTGCAATCACAAATCGAGGTCGAATCTGTTCCTTGTACTTCCGCTTCCACATTTTGAGTTTTACTTCCCCGCGGCCACGGCTGTGGGTGTGGCCTTGCAAGATGATGACTCTATTTCCCCGCACTCCGGCGGTCCCCCGTCACATGAGAGGCGTAAAAAATGAGCAAGGCAACGCCCATTACGAGGAGAACGAGTGAGACTCGCCGAGGACCGAACGAGCGAGGCAGCCAATAGAGGGCTTGTGAAGATGCAAGCATGCAAACCTCGTGGGGTTCAATAATGAAGAGATGTTCATTATTATGCGTGAGGTATTTTACGGCATTTTAGAGAGTTTTTTGTTATTAATGCTATTCTATAATATACCCTTTCAGGAAGAATCGGGTTAGGCAAGGGAATGATAAAGCAAGATCCATGCATTGCTGCACGCCCTCTTGGGCAAGGCTGCAGTGCGAGGCTTATTCTCATGTGCTGTGCTATTCGTCGGCGCCCTTCGGCAGGTCGCGGCCCTGCATATTATAGTGAGGGAAAAGCGTAGCTGAGGCTCGGACGCGCGGACGCCGCCCGCCACCGGCACCAGAGTCGCATGATGGGGCCGAGCTGCGCCATGCGATGCCGACGACGATTGTGTATTTGTCGTAGACTTTGACTAAAAATGGGCAAAGAGAAGAGGACAAAGGGAAAGAAAATAGTTACACGCAATATGTGCGTGCATATGTACTATAGCATTCTAGACTCGACGAGTACATATTACAGAGTACTTATTGAGAGGACTCGGTATTGTCGGGAATCTACGAATCGCTATGAGCTAAAAAATAATAAGAGGCTCCGCCATCCGAGCAAATGACCAACTTTTTTCATTTTATTGGTGACATCCACTTTGCTGCCACTTGCAATTCCGCACGCGGTTTAATTATAATAAAGCCGAGCCCCAATGCAAAGGCGGTTCGAGTCGAGTCCCCTGCTTATGCAAAAGTAAAAAAGAATTAAATGATAAAATAAAATAAAATAAAAGAAGAGAGAAAGAAATCGTCGTTGCCACCACGATTCATGTTAGAGACATGACATGTTCAAAGTCCCTTCCGAATTTCCGATTCAATTGCCGTCGCTGAGGGATCACTCATTCATTTGAGAGTTAAAAAAAAATAGTTGACAATTGCCTTTTGACTCGGCAACAAGGACGCCACACCGAGGTCGTTTTTTAGGAGAGAACGGAAAATAGAGGCCGAAGCAGAAAAACGAGAATAGCTGGAAAAAAAACTCAAAAAAAGACTAGGTCGCAAGTCAGCAGGCCCTGGGCCCTGATGGGGCTTAGCGCGATGGTGGGATGGACCAATGATTCCATAGCTGATGGGCAGCATTGAAGAAAAGAATAAAATAAAAGCCCCGCTTTCTTTTTAATTCTTTTCTTTTTCTTTTTTTTTTTTCTTTTTTTAAATCAATCCTCTATTTTAAATGCCTTTTATTTATTATTTCTTCACCTATTTTCTCTCGGAATTCCGTTCATTTTTTAGCTTTCTTGACTCTTTAGCCTGGCGCCGGCCCCAACTCCTCATCATGCCGGACGCCTATGGCTTCAGGGTTCAGCCACTTCTTGAGGGGATTCGCACAACGTGACACCTGCGTCCAAAATTGGCCAGAGCATGTAACAATGTAACAATGTACTCCCAAAAATCAGTACCAGCAACGGGGTAACGTGATGAAAATACATAAGGTACGTACACGTCCGCTAGCAAAATGGAGTCCCTCAACTCTATTCTACTGGTAAAACACCCAAACCGGCCTGAAACTGGTCCAAGCTCTTCTTCACCTTATAGTCAGCAGCATCACGTCCCGGCGTGCGACGGACATACTGCTGCCCTCGTGGCAGGTGTTTCCGGGGTGCATTTGTTTCGTTCGACCAACTCATGAACAAGTTGTAAGCCCATTGTCTCCGAACCGAACTGCTGCTTCCCGCCTGCCATGCCACGCGAGCGCAGCCACTGATCCATCGCGGGCTGGTATGCGCGGCCGGCACTGGCACAATCTGCGACAGAACATGCACATGGCGCGCCACGGCATTGCATGTCAAACGCATGCATACAGCAACTTGGCTTTCAGTCGGCAAACTAAATTTAGGGAGGCGTGCCGAATCTTCAGTCTTTGCGTACTTTTTGCTTGCCAATGTCTCCCGGCTTACTGGTACGTGCGGCGCCAAATGAACTTGTAGAACTTGTATGCTGGTTGTACACCTCATCTTGATCCAGAGGCCGAGCTTTCCACATTTCGTTGCATGTGAAAATAAAAGGATACTTTTGGTTAACCTTTTTGCCGCGCCCCGTGGGACCCTTCCAGCCTCTCCCCCCCGCTCATTAATAACTGGACCAAGCCCAAAACTCGCCGGTAAATTGACCGAGGCGATAGCCGCTTGCTCGCTCAAGCAAAGTCGGCGCCAATTCACGCAGTATACACGTGCGAAATGAAAAAAAAAAAAAAAAAAAAAAAGGGACACTTGCAGATGGAAATGTGTCTTTACTTCTCTCGCGAGCTACATATTCTGGACCCTTGAAATGGCGCAAACCTAGAAACACAACTTTTTCTGACATTTCCAGAGCAAGAGCCCAAAAGAGATAAAAATCCAGCCCACATGTAGAGAGATTGGCAGGGCATGCAACTCTTTCGTCACCGTACCTCGCTTGGCGCATGTACCCTTGCCATCACTCTAGTACGCCACAGTGACACGCGGCGCACCATGACACCTTCTTTTCTGTGAACCCCACGTGTCTCTTGAACTCTTTCTAGAAGGAATTTCCTGGGGTATACTAAAAGGTACGGAAATCCTTCCACAGAGCTTCCGTTTCAGGCCTTTTTGGCGGCGCCACCACCGCCAATTTCACTTTTGGCCAAGGTCATGCGCATCTATATCAGTAAATCGTGTGTCCAACGAGCAACGGTTTCATATACCAAGAGACATGTGCATCAAGTCGACCTGAAAGAGTGATCGAAATAAAATAAAAAACGTATTGATACACATGAAATAAATGGATGAATCATAAATAATCACGCGCTCGTCATTCCTTGAGGTTACTATTAAGAAGAAGCCTGCCGTCGCACCTGTGATTGACAAAGGTTTCTGGCAATACCATGTAATAAATATAGCAGCAGCTGGACAGGCGACAGGGTGACGGGATAGACAAATAAAAGTCTTTGCGTTCTAATACAGACAATCGCCATGGCACGACGCTGATCCCTCGACGCTCACGCGCACCATCCTGTGAGCAAGGGTCTGGCAAGGCTCGCTGGACATGGGTTGATGGGCAATAGTCGTCTGATGCGGGAGCTGTAGCCGGGGGTCTTTTGGTCAGTTTCAAAAGGGAAAAAAAAATGCCCAATATATCGTCAACCTTTTATTAATAAAAAGAGCGACAAGGAATAAATTCCTGTTTGTATCCCGAAATTCTCCGTGACGCCCCAACAAGTATGCGCCAACAAGGGCAAGGGTCCAACAGCCACCCTCGACAGAAGGGTCTTTTTTTGAAGGGCACAAGGACTTCGGCTCGCAACTCGGCCTGGCCCCCGAATGGAGAAGGAGGGTCAGAAGACAAGCTTGAATAGCAAAGAACCGACAAGCACGCCCCCAACACAGGTGCCGGTCGGACCAGGAGCGAACGAATCAAAAATCACCAATGGGCATTCAGTGTGGCAGCCTCGCTTCAGCTCGGTCATCCAAGACGGAAGAAACAGCCAAGATGGAGAGAATGTCAGCCGCCGCACGCCACCGGGGCTCCGTCCCGCCGCATCATCCTTCGCACGCCTCTTAGCAAGGACGCGAAAGAAAACAAAAAAAAAAAATGCAGCACTGTGCCGCGGAAAACGAGCATGGCCTCAGTTTTTTGGTCTTTATCTTTTATCCGCGCATTGAATATGGAAACCACACCCTGTTCTAACGCCCTTGTCTGCTCGGTCACGAATAACATCAAGTAAAAAAAGACAGTCAAGATAGTACCTCTTCCCATGAGAAACTGAAGCCTAGATGCGCGGCAAGTCAATGGCAAGGCCGTGAAAACCCGTTTTGTTTGTTTGTTGAAAGGAAAAGGGTGTTTACGTGATTAGACTGGCGGCTTTATTTGTGGTGGCTCCGGCGCGGTTCTTGTTAGTATGCAAGGCTCGCCCGCGTAGTTTGGCAAACCCGGCCAGTCCCAGCAGTGAACAGAAAACAAAAAATACAGAAAAAAATTCAAAGGAAAGAAAAAGAAAAAGGAAAAAAAGAAAAAAAGAATAAGGGTAGAATAATGCAGGCACTAAACAAGTACTAGAAACTGTATGCGGTAAACGGTTTGGTGGTGGCAGGCCTTGCCGGCGACCTATGACGTCTTTTAAATCGAAATCGTGCAGTCTTTTCTACACCACAACTCCGTTCCGAGTCTCGGTCGAGCCCTTGGGAAGTAGTCCGCTCACCAAGTAGCAGTAGTGTTGTGGTTCTTTCGAATCCATTGGTGTCGAGAATTAAAAAAAAAAAACTATTATTTTAATTATCATCATTATTATTTTCGTTACTTGGCATTTAACTTGAGCTTGGATTTTCTTTCAGGCCCCTCCCCCGGCTTTCTTAGCGCAGGTTGCATCATCCACTGAGAAGCGCACCGGTGATGCACTTGGCTCCGGTTTATGGCGAGAGCCTGCTTTTTGTTTTGTGCCGATTACGGCGAGAATGAGCCGAGTTGGAGTTGTTGATCCATCAACTGATTCCTGTTTTTGACCGTGGGCAGGATTCATCTCGGTCATCATCAGGACTCGTCCAAATTTAATCAAGTCATGCTTGTAAAAGGATGATGTAATTCAATCAACTAACCTGAAGAGAATGATTTAATTCTTGAATTAGCTGAATCTGTGTTTTTTTCTTATTATTGGTTTAATTCCCCGAATTTTTTAATTCTGCTTTTTTATTTCTTATCTTTTTATTTAAACAAAAAACTAATTTATTAGTCTCTTTGCATCGCTGGCTAGTTCTGTTAATGACATGCAGCATGCAGCAAAACGGAGTCAAAGAACTCGGTGCCATGCGTCTTTTTGCCAGCCCGCAAAGTCGGTGAATCGAGCCATCAAAGAAACGTGCAACAATAACCACAACGGTCGCCCCCAACCTGCGGCTCAATTCGTGTGAAAATAGACCTGCGACTTCACTTCACCGCCCCCCCGAGCACGGAATTGTGTTGTTGTCAAGCGTACCAATGCCGGCCTAGTCTTGAACCAGTTATAGCAAGTGACGCAGAAAAGGCGTAAGCCTGTGCACGAACTTGTTCACGTTGAACTCTAGATTGATTGAAAAAGGAAAATACAAAGGAAGAACCCTGTCACCACAAGTCATTCGACCTGCAGGTTGTTGTCATGCGTCGACGTCGTGGCTCTTCCCCGGATAATGCCATCATAACAAAGGCCCCTCTCGAGATGCCTGCAAGTGGACAAAACGCCCAAGCAGATTTCAAAGAATAGTAAACACGCCTTGGCCCCCGCCCGGGTCCCGTCCTCTTTCAACGTAGCATCCCTGATGCACTGAGCATATGGCAAATCATGTGTACGACAAACATCCAGAACAACTTGCAAACTTGTTCAAAGTGCTAGTGGGGGGCGACTGCCCCTCATTGACAACTCAGCAAAATGGCGTCTCGTGAGCGTTCAGACTTTTTTTTAAACAGGGCGGGCGGGGGGTGTGTGTACCTATGTTTCTGCTGCTTTTTCTTTTGGACAGCCTTTTTTTGCAACGGCTTTGGCCCGGCCACCCGCCTTCCGGAGTTGCATTTAGTCTCAGAGGACGTGTTCAAAAAGCAACGAAATTATCAAAACAACACGGCAAGGAAAATACGACCTCGTGACGGGTTCCTTTTTTTTTTTTTTTACTGTCTCGTCGAACAATGTTGCACATCTGATAGGTCCAATGACCCAGATGTCCAGGCAAGCAACCAATCAAAAAAGTCGGCTTGGGATTTTAGTGCACGGGACCAGAAGAATCGAGCAGCATCAATTGGCTGCTCGTGAGAGCGTGACATTTTACAAAAGACAAGCAAAGGGGGTGTTTGTGCAAACACTTCCTGATTGGAAAAAAGTCTCGAGAAAAGGGGAAAACAGGATTGCCAGAAACGTGTCGAAATGGATGAATCACGGGTCGCTGAGCGATCGATCTGCTGTGTTCTTGTGACTTTGGCCATTAAGAATGATGCAACTCGGCCATCACCTTGCTTCTCTAGCAGGCTCTGTCTAAGCAGTACATGTCTGATGCTCCGTTCGATACGGTGGCAGTTTTCAGCTGCAACGCGTGTTCCACAAGTAGATTCCGGTCACATCTACAACCACAAACAAATGCTGGCAATATATCCAGCATGCATAGCTCGCCTTTTCCCTTCTCACGCAGCCGCCCACCTCTACGTCCGCGCCCACCACCCGCCGCCCCCTTCAACCCTCGATCAGCACCTCTAACCGCGTAGCCTTGCCCACGTCTGCCAGCACCGCCTCCTCCGCCTCCCTTCTCCTTCTTCCCAACATGGATCTGCCATGATCGTCTACCACCTCGAAGTCCCCGTTGTAGCCAATGGTCGCAGCCGGTGCACAGCAGCGCCTAACCGTGCGCGTGCCCGTGATAGGGAGCAAAGTTGGGACGGGATCGGTGGCTTAGGCGTCGGCGTCAGAAGGGCGCTCTCAAATCTTCGTTGGCCGCACGGACAGGATGGGCAAGTCATTGGCGCGAGGCTGAATGCCTATTTTGTGATGGAGGGGATGATCAGATGTAGAAAAAGCGCCCGTATGCAATCGCTATTTACAAGTCACAGCTCTTGTTTTTTCAGGCTGGCGTAGTTTGTGTATCGTAGCTGCGCATATAAGCCAAAGAAACGCTGTGCCCTTTGCGCGTGTCATGACCAGACGAGGCAAGGTTTTGGGTGAGCCGCCAGCCAGCCTGATGACACCCTGCGGCTGCGCAAGGCTGTGAGAGGAGTTCCGACCAGAGCCTGCTTTACATAATTAGTTACCAGCTGAATTCTAAGTAGTCAATTCTACCCATTCATAGAACTGGTTCGCAACCGAGTATTGTTAGAGACAATGGTAATCTAGAGCTAAGCCTGTATGTACATGCGGACACGCAGGTTGTCATGTCCATTACGCAAAGACAAGTCAACGTTCTCGCAGCTCTATCCATCACGTATTGTTCGCTTTTCAAAGCAAAAGTGAAATAATTGACTACATCATTGAAAAATATTCGGTCATTTCGGCCTAGACAAATCACCCAACTCCGTCCATCGCCTTGGCACCCTCACTTACACCATACCATGCATAGATGGACAAGTCAAAAAAATTGTATATTTCTCCGACAGTCCGTTTTCCCGCTACCCATGTTCAACTCCTATCCCCTTTTCCTTTATTGGTAATTCTTTCATTTCTTTCTCTGCCTTTCGAATTAGTCTTGTACATGTTCTGTGGGTTCTCCGCACGGATCTCGCACCACACAGTATCTATGCACGACCATTTTCGTTTTCCGACATTTTCCTTTCGGCAAGTCCTCTTTGAAGAATACAGCCATAACGGGACAGCGATGTCCGCTAGGATGCTACGGGAAGCAAGTACTCTTCCTTGATGTGGCGTCTTTCCGTGTGCACCTCCATGTGCACGATACGATTCATGTCGGGCACTGACACGGGTGCTTGCTCACGTGTGATGATTCCTATTTCTTATTCTCGAATCATTTTACCTTTTTCATCTTTCAATTCTTGTAGCCTGGACCACGTCGCAGCCGATAATCGATTACGCATACCCCAAATCGACCGTGCGCTGTTTCCCCCCAACAAGTCCGATCGTCCCCTCCCTCCCACCTTTTTTCCCCAGGTTGGCCTTCTTTCCCTCCCCCGCGCAACGGGGTTTCACCACAGTGCGCATGACCTTTATGGTGACGTTTTGCCTAAATAATCCTTTCTAGGCCTCGGGCGCGTCGCAGCCGCCGAGCCAACGCAAAGACTGCATGTGCGTGCGACAAGACAGCACATCTGCGCCATAAAATCCATCCCAAGCTTGTTTTTATTCATTTTTTTTAATTCATTTGTTTTTTTTATGCCATGGTTTTGTCAAATTAAAAAGTTCCCGATTCTTGACACTGAGTTGCGCCCGTTGACGTGCAGATCTTTGCCCTGCCCACAAAGTCGTCCCTGGAATAGTGGCTTGGTGAGGCGGCACGCGGTTCTTGATTTAGAAGCCGGAATGAAGAAGGGGGGAGATCGTGATATTTAGTTAGGCAACAATTATCGAAGAAGTTGGCATCTTGCCATTCGTAGGAGAAAAAAAAGTTGCTTATTCTTTTTTGTTCTTTTTGCGATTATTCGTTCAACAACTCTAGCAACAAACATGCCTCGGTATCCCGCGACGGGTTCTTCGCACACTACATACATACGTTACGGCGTTTACCAGTAGTTACAATCAAGGCATGCACACCAACAAACGCTTCCCCGCCATTCATCACCAACAACAAGTCGGGGATTTTTTTCCCGCGGTACGTGCGAGTGCAGGGATCTTGTTTTTCACGCCGTCACACAGCAGACGAGTCCAGAGCCCATTTGAAGCCTCGGCGCTGGGCCCCAATTAAAAAAAGTCTATTACAACAGAAACAAGCCTTTTTGTGCTCGCTCCCTCGTAAACAACCCCGCAAAGCACGAGCCCACACCATCCATCAATCATCAACCATCAATCATCCATCACACTGCCGCACCTTCTCCCCTTCTGCTCATGCGGCCGCCACCAACAATGGAAAGCCACCTCCACCCATCCCGACGCCTCTTTCTCATCACACACACACACACGCACACACACACAAACACACTCTTCATCATGTCCTTCTTCACAATGCCTTAATTCACCGCAATGAAATCATATTGTAGTCATTTCAAGTTTTATTATGTTTTTTGTACGCTTGAGGCTGTCCTTCTCGGTCCCGGAATATGTGGAAGCTTTTTTTTTCCTTTTCAGCGCGATTCATCTTTTTTCATCGCTTTTTTGTTGCCCTCTTTTTCGGGCGTAAGCCACATCCTCCACCTTTCCGATTATTTTTCGCTGCTATTACCCAGCAACGCTTTTTCCATCTTCCTCCATTATGCTTCCTCCGAGGGCCGGCGTCTCAAGGTTGCCCTTGAATATACAGTAGTTCTTCATCTTGCTTTTTCCTCGCAAACCCCCAATCGCGCTAGAGTACAAATCCACCATGGGAACGTAAATGGCGGTTGAAAAGACAGGCCGAACATAAATGCCCAAAGCCTCCGTAAAGGCTCAAGAAAACAAGAATCCTAGGTATCTTGAAAAAAAAAAAAGCAACGCCACGCAAAGTGCCAAAAATGTGTGATAAGAAATAGGTCATGTCCAGAGCCATGCCAGATGTGTGATCAAGTCACACTGTGATGCTCGCTCCATTCAAGTAACCGCTTGGTGCTGTTACAGTCGTAATAAGATATGTGTCCAGGTCGCATACCAAAGCGCTCTTGTCGAATTAGATCGACAGATTGTCCAGTTACCAGCCCTTGGAGTGGTAGCCGTCAAAAGTATCCTTGTTGAAATATTGGTTCCAGCTGCTGGCGTTCGCGTCTTCGCTCTTCTTCATGCAGGGCTTCTCTGGGAACTGCTTTAAATTGGCGACGTCATGGGAGGTGTGGCGGCGCTTGAGCACAGCGTTGGCAGTCGAAGTCTTCTGCTGGCGCTCCCAGAGAAGGTGACGGCGAAGTGACTCGGTCAGCTCCGTGGCAAGCATGTTGCGACGAGTGGTTCGCGGAGACAGGGCAGCTTGGGCGTGCACATGGTTGGTAGGGGCGACAATGGGCTGGGCGCTGGAGCGAGGCGCCTCGATAATGGGCCTTAGGTTGGAAGGTCGCATACCCTTCATCATCAGCGGGCCCTCGTCGGAATCGTTGGGAGAGACACCCAGGGTCGAGCTGCTAGGTCCGGCGCGCGATCGGATAATGGCAGAGGCAGAGTGAGATGCCTGGTTGCTGAGGTTCTTCTGGCGCTCACTCTGTGCAAGCATAAGAGTGATGAGCGAAGGGCGAGAGACTAGGTTAGCCTTGGACTCGACACGCTGAAAGAATTTCTCGTCGACGCTCGATTTGCCGCTATCCTCCATGGAGTCTTCCCAATCAGAGCCGTCATCATCGTCGTCAATGGCACTTTCGTCAACGTAGTCGTCGTCGGTATCCGAGTCAATAGCGCTCTCGGCTTCGAGCTGAGCGTTGCGGGTGGTGGGCAGGACAACCTGCTTCTTCTGTGGGACAACGGCCTTGACGGGTTGAACATCGCTCTTGGCAGAAGAGCTCTTGGTAGAAGTAGACTCGGAGGAGCCACCAATCTGAAACATGGCCTTGGGAGGCATCAGGCTGCTCTTGGTCATCTCGACGCTCATGCCCTGTTCGCTAGAAGAGCAAGAGCCGCCGAGGGCAAACTTAGCTGGTGCCTTCTTTTGAGCGACGGGCTGGTGAGCGGGAGCAGCCTCGGGCTCTGGGATGGCGGCCTCGATGTGCGAGGGTTGGGGGAACGATTCGCAGACGGGAACTTCGGGGGCCACAATAACGTGGCGTTCAGCGGTAGGCTCGGGTTCGGTAGCCATCTCGGCAACGGTGGTGAGCTCGGCGGGGGCCAGAGCAGGTGCGATGGGAGCAGTCTCCTTCTTGGGAGCGGTAAGAGGGGATGCAGCGGTTGGTGCGGAGAGAGGGGCCGTGTCGTTGACAATAGAGACGACCATCTGTTTAAAGTCGTCGGAGCTGATGTGGCGGTCGCGTCTGCCACGGCTGCTGGTCGAGTCCAGGCGGCGTATCCTGGGACGGATCTCAAGAGGGGTGGACTCGGAAGCGAACTCTGTAGCGTCCTCGTCGACGAGTGAATCGACGCTACCAGAGAGCTGGGGAAGGTCTTGGGGGCGCCAGGTAGTGGCCAAAGGCGAGGTGTTTGTGTTTGTGTTTGCGGCGGAGGCGTCAAGTCGCTCCTCGTTGTCGACGAGTTGCTCTCTCTGCCAGAGTCTCCAGCTAAGGTTCTCTAATCTACGGCCCTGCTCAAGTGAATCGGCGCAGCGGGAAAAGACTGTCGGCATTGGTTAGCCCATCGTGTCGCGCGTGGAAAAAAGACGCTTCGAGCTCAGAACAGGGTAATAGATGCTTACCAGTCCACATGCTATACAGATTGGCAGGGTTGGCTGTGTCGACCTTGTGGATGACGTTGGCATCCACTGTCAATACATGCGTGTCTAATCTGTTAGGCATTGCTGCAAGATGTTGTGATGGCTCAAGGCGTTTGAGCAAGGTGGTGAATAAGGCGGGTTTGGCGGGGGAGAGGCCGAGCGGGAAGTCGCTGGCTGGATGAATCAAAGTGTGCTGTTCAGGTTGGCAGCAGAAGTGATGAACATTTGAATCCTTGGTACGATAATGTCGAGTCGATGAGGGGGTTTGCTAAAGCACGGCGGTGTGGCAATGTTGACGACCCGAGTGTGCCGGATACTGGGGATGCAGACTGGGCAGAGTGTGTTGGGTGTGGAAGGCGTCAAGTGTGAACGAGACCGAGAGGGCAATGAAGCTGGTGTTGAAAGTCGTGGGGTCAATGCGTGGAGTGTCGTGGAGGAGGAAAGGAAGGCAGGTTCCTGGTCTGGGGAAGCGATGCGTAGTTATGAAGTTTGCATTGTCGTGAGTAGTAAGTAGGATAACCGGTGAGCACTGGGGTGATGCGTCCCTCTTATTCAGAGGCCCGCGGACGGGCACCCAGCAGCACGGGCAGGAACCGGGGGTATGCCAGTACCCAAGACCCCCCCCAGTACGGGACCGCCGCCAGTGGGTGTGGCCAGGCCTCAGGTGTGGGGGGGTATGCCCAAAGCCCCCCGTAACACTGCCCTAATTGTCCCCCCTGCGAGCACCCTCCAGCGGTACTTTTGGGCATTTCTGGAGGGGTACTGGGGTGCTGGAGAAGGGGGGGGCACAAGGGAGGGAGTATTGAGGTGGTCCGGGGAGCAGCCCGGCGAGGTCATGAAGCTCTTGGGAGATGCCGCTAGGCGATCTTGGGTAGTACTGCTGCTTTGGGCGCCGATATGCTACCTATTATAGGCTAGCTTTCAAAAAGCAAGCTAAGCTACTTTGAGGCCTCACCAAATTCAGGCACTTTGTCGTCCCAGCAGTCGGGAACCAGCCCACCCAAGCCTCTCGCTCTCACTCCCTCCCTCACTTTCTCTCTCTCATTCGGCTCCCAGCCCTGCGTGGCATTGTTACCGTCGCCATCACATGGGCGTTCCAAACGATCTGAGCTGGCGGTGGACAGGTGAACATTCCGTTTTCCCACCTGGTCGGGCTCTCGTGGCCGAGGCCTCCCTCGCCCGCAAAACGGACGCTGCCACGCCCGCAACAAGGGCCCCCCCTTCCCCATGTTATTTTTTTTTTCGCAGTCACGCGGTTGCCAGCACCTCCAAATAAACGGTCGCCCGCCTATTTACCGTTTTCTCTTCAAGTGTCTCTGGGTGTCTCGCAATACGGTGCCGGCACTTTATGCAACCGGCAAAGACCCAGACGCGCGCGGCGACATGACAACATGCACACACAAAATACTTTATTACACACATTCTTACTGCTTACCTGCATTGTTCAGCCTAGTCATGCCTCGACTATAGGACAAAGCAACTCATTCTTCCTTGTAGTCTCTCGCAAGTATTACCAGACAATCGACACCCGTGTACGGATTATTAGGGCCGAGTTGCCCAGGCACTCGACAACATTCTAGAATGAACCCCAATTTTCTTTCAATGGCAGACGAGGAGGCCTGGTCCGTTTAGGCCACATGCCGCTGCTGCTTCTGGCAGGGTCCCAATTCGGGAGGCGCCAATTCGCGAGCGGAGTCGTAAAAAAACGAATTCGATGCATGCTACGTACCGTTGCGGCCTTGCGAGTTTGGGGGTGATCAAGGAACGAGGCTCTACATCGGCCCCCAGCTGACCTCTTTTTGTTCTGGGGAAATCCTGCGCCAGCATTGCATTGCGTTGTCAATTGAATTCCTGTTTGACAAGGATTCTTCCCTTTATGGCATCTATCATCATTTGTGCAAGACGGCAGAACAAAGGAAAACAAGAAAAAGGACCGCGCAGGTGTCAGTCAGTCACAGGTTGTTATTGTTGTTGTTCTTGTCGGCCCTGCAGATTGGCTCAGCTGGGACTGCGCCTGACCCCCAGCCCTCGCTGGCCAACCCCTCCGTGCTTCACGCATCATGTTTCCTTGGTAAAGCTTTCAGACACTTTGTTTGACTGTGAATTCGTTTGTGCGTGGTGTGCGTGCGTGCGCCGTATGTGCGTGCGTGTGTGTGTGTGTGTGTGTGGCAATGTGTGTTGTGTGTTGTTGTTGTGTGAGTTGTGTGAGTTGTGTGTGCTACTAACATGCGTGCCACGCCAGCAATATGGGCATGTTGCGACGCCGCCGCCCGGCGGTAAAACTTGGGGATCATGGGGTCAGCGCTTCGGCCATGGGGGTTTGGAACGTTTGGGGAGGGGTAGCCTCGAGAAGAATATGCAGCGAACCGCACTCCATTCCCAAAAAAAAGATTCGGGGGCCAATTTCTTTTTTGTCTCTGTAAGCAAGGCGGTAAATCAAGGGGAGGGGGCAGAAGGGGGGCAACACTGTCGTGACTTGATAGAGTAAAAAGAAGTCATGAGCTTACAACATCATTGGGTTCAAGCTGGCCAGCAAACTTGCGCCTGGCCAGGGTCCCCAAAAAGTCACCTGTCTGCTCCTCCTGCAAGCCAGCAAAGCGCTCTGTGGTTGCTAGCTGCTCACGCAGTGGCAAGAAAGTACAGTTACAGCGGGATGGGGACGAGCATTGCCCAGAAACAGGGGACCGGACCCTGCAGCAAGGACCACTTGTTGCATTCGATGATGATGGTACTCTGGTCTGGGGCAAGCGTCAGTTTCTGTCTGCCCAAGTGTTGCCCATCAGTTCAAACGCGGCAGTGCTTTGTCGCAGAGGGCTTCCACCCCCTCCCCCCTCCCCTTCTAGTCAGCAGGTCATCAGGCCAAACACGGCCAGCGCGTGTGTCAGAGCCTGAGAATGCCAACTCATCAACCGCCCGTCTCCCGCACACATGACTGCTGCATTGGCCCAACCACGTTTTGGCGAAACCTGGGGACACCTGGGGGGCAAAGGACACCTGGAAGGGACACCTGGGAGTTGGATGCGCACTGTCCAACCATAATCGTTCGTCGCTGACTGCTTTGGAACAAAACCGATGGCAAGCACGCAAGGTCATTTGTCAAAATCATACGGGGTTTGCCCTGGCCTAGAATCTAAAAGAAAAAAAAGGGTCCAACGTCTGCCCGCCCCTCGCCCTCCTCTCTCTCTCTCTCTATCCATCGACTTGACCCTGTTTGCCTCTCTGTTCTCTCGCCTTGT
>NW_007930843.1:849904-856015 GCF_000280675.1 Beauveria bassiana ARSEF 2860
CGTCTTCTTCTTCTTCTNTCTNTCTTCTTCTTCTTCTTAGGGCATTCATTTCAAAGCTGATAACTAGCTGGACCGGCTGAAAAGAAACTGCCGTGCGTCGGTTATTAGTAGAACCTCTGCTTTTTTGCCACGGGCGCAGTCTACAAAGTCCCCAATCCTCCACTTGGTCAGCATTTCTCCCCTCAGATGCAAGCCTGCTATGAATGGAAAATCATAAAAGAAAGAAGCATGTCGCGCAGATTTACCTTGCACGCATTTGACGAGAGAGAGATGCCAGGCTTTGCGTCGACCCCAATGCTATTACTGCCACTGGCTCATCAGGTCAGCCAGGGTCCTGCGAGGAGGCACGGGAGACAATTGACATGCATATGCATTCCCTTCCCCAGAGCCCAAGTCTTGACCTGCCAAAAAAGGACCATCTCGTATTCTGGAATCCTGGACAGGATCCATGCCAACTGTGGGCCATTAGGCGTTGATTGGAGAGATGCCGTGCAAAAGAACCAGTTGTTATAGCCCCCTCGTATGTTCCAAATGAAAATGATCAGCACCAAGGACTCGGGTTGATGCATCTCTTGCATGGCATTCATGCGCTCCGTTAATACTTGTCATCTCTTCTCCGCCTTTGGGGTTTCTTTCTTTCTTTTTCTTTTTTTTTTTTCGTTCAGGCCATGGCATACCAATGCTTGAACCCCTCCCCTCTTTTTGAAAACTTGACTAGGTCACCAGGTTGACGAGCCGAGCCTCCCCTCCCCCCCACCCCCTTCGGAACCCGCTCTCCTGGACCCGGGGAAGGGCAGCCGGCGCTAAATTAGGCCAAATGCAAGCCACAAGCGCCCGCCGACCGATCTTTTGCGGTGAGGAAAGGGAACGAGAGACTGATCAGTGTTGAGAACTACATTGACAATCCAAATACCTTTGTGTACAAGTAAAAAGCAGCAAGACTTGCAATGGCAGTGCTGCTCGCTGTAAGGCGGCTGATGGAAGATGGTGCTGTTGACATCGATGGCGGGTGTCTGAATGCAACGTCCAGGCAAAAGCTTAACGCTTAATGAGGGGTTGCCATCAGCGCAACGCAGATGACTGACGAGGGCTGTTTGTCATGCAAAGCCTGCAATGACAAGCATCACAAAGTCACCGCTCATCCAATCGAGCCTTTTACCGAGCCATCATGTAGCCCAACCCAGGTCATATTCATTTCTCTGCCGCCATGCGAACTCCGAAATGGCATCGTGCCTTACTAGTTGGGCGCAAAGACAATGTCCCAGAGCTGACGCGCAGCAAGCCCCTCTCAGCCCGTGTCTCTGGGTGAAAAAAATCTGCAACCTGCATTGCCAAAAACGTCTTGATTCACACCTGGCAAAAAGACCCAAAAGGCGGAGTGTTCTCTTCTTTCCAGACACACGGGTCAGGGTGGACAAGGGTGCACCATGATGGGCTGGGGGATTGTGGACTGGCTGGCCGCGATTGGTAAATAGGAAATGAGAAACAGCCAGTCACATTGGCCATTGAGCATCGTATCAGAGCTTTGGGCCGCCCCCTGGCCAGCCCAGGTCGCACAGGTAGGGCTCAAAGAGAGGAGAGGCGGGGGCGGGAGGACGAGTCGGTCGACAGCGGACCGCGCCAGCACAGCAACTGCCGTTGCTTTTTTTCGCCTGAGCCGCGCTCAAACCGTTGGGGAATAAGAGAAAGAAATAGATGGGCGGGAATCTGATACATGGTAAAGCCACCTTACAGGAGCAAAATACTATTTCATCAAGAAGAGTTCAATTGATCAAGAAACCCTCGGTGGAAAAATTCTTATTACTTGATCGAAAGCTATGCAGGGTTTTGTAGTGAGATATGTCTGTGAATATGATGCATGGCCCTTGCAGCACGCATCGCATCATGGTCAACAATGAATAATGTACAAGACGATTATGATGGAACTGGTAATTTGGAAGGCAACATTCCATTACGGGTATATTTTGCTCAAATCCAGCGCGCTGCAGCCAAATTGATGCGTGTGACTGGCTGCGCCCTGCAGCATTGTGCGAGCCTTATCGCGTCGGCTCCGAACTGCTGGGACACGAGCATTGACAATGCGGAGGGTGCATTTAAATGAAAGATGAAGAAAAATGATGAAAATAATTAGGAAAATAATTAGTAAATATTTACAAAAAAAAATAATAGTTAATATACAGGAAAAAGAAAAGCAATGTGCATCAATCAATTGCATCGAATGGGCCAGGGCACGGCCCGACAGCTTGGGATGCGGCGGCCCCACTTGTTGCCGCCGCCCACAGCGCCTCCAAAGGGGCGGGTTTGAGGGTTATCCGGAGCGCCACTGGCCCTGTATCAGCAGCAAGCCCAGGCACAGATCACTTAACACGGGGGGTTTGTCTGTTGTCATGTGCTTTCCGAGGGCTGCGTCATGCCCAGCCATTGTTTTTTGTTTTTTTTTTTTCCTTGTTTTTTCAAAACTGCGGATTTTCCATAACCTGATTCTATAACGAGACTTGTTGCGCCGTCTTACCATTTCGAGCGCAACCCCGTCTGTCATATATCACGCATCTACAGCATCAGCTACGCTAGGTCCGTGTCCGTGAGGGAGAAACGCGCAAGCCTCATGACCAGAGCAAAAGAAAAAAAATTCTGGGAGAAAACATTGTCTTCGAGCTGAAATGTTCCCTTACTTTTCTATTCCAAATCCTTTTATATATTAGCGTCCCATGCGGTAAACAATGGCCGTACCAGCTTACTGGGAAAGCGATGGACCACATTGGTCACATATGATAGATGGCCTTTTTCGATGCAATCAGAACTGTGTACAGCTTCAAGACACCCACACCCTCCCCCTTTGCCTCTCCCAGCTGGACGGGACATGACCCGAGCCTCCGGGACCTGCCTAGCTTGAATCAAACGACGAACCAACCGCTGCAACCATTCTTTGCTTTTTAATCCGGCGGGGGGTAAACTGGGTGCGGGGAGGGGGAAGCTTCGCCTTGTTGCCGCGAGAAAACTGCGCTTTCCCTTTTTAGGATTTCGAGAGCAAGAGAACGCTGTGTTAGCTCTCTCTCACATGCTTTGAACAGTGCTTCATCTGTAAGTTTTAACATGGCAGAGCGTGCTTTATTACGGATATTTGAGATGGATGTTCGTTAAGCTGCGAACTGTATGCAAAAGTTACAGTGCTAAAGTCTCTCTTGACGAGTTTTCTTTTTCTTCGGTGTTGTGACTCAAGAGAAATTTAAAAGATGATGCCCGTCTTGCTCTTCACATGCATTGAGCCAAAGGCCCGAGCTTTGCCTTGATTCAAACGGCCGACAAGCCCATCGAGTGCTAGATGACCGACGGGCCCACGGTTTATGAACAAGCCACCCAACAATGAACCCATCGCCAAAAACACGGACCTCAAAATGGACCAACAAGAGCCAGAACAGGCTCGTTGCGGATGCTGGGTATGGGCTACTAAAGAAGCAAAGATCAACCCTTGCTAGCTGCCAAATTACCCCCGCACGCATCATTCGTTATTTCTCGTCGCATGTCTCAAATCGACGCAACCAATAACTTGTCCGGCGTTCGGTTCTGCGGCTCTTGGGCCCTTTTTTTTTTTTTTCTTGAAAATCCGGGGCAGAGGGGCCGACGCCTGCGCTGCTGAATGCCCATTCCAAGACAAGGAGGGGTCGGGCACGAAAGAAGGGAGTCTTGCACTTGTGATTTCGGCCCGCAGCTGGAGAATGTGGCCCATTTCAACAAACTTGCCGTGGTGCCATGATGTCCATTGTTCAGCGGGTTGTAGTATCGTAGCCGCCCCCGCCCCCCTGGTCCAATGGGTGTGCGCATGTCCAGATCTCAGACTCAGAAATGGACAAATGTCGATTGTTACTTGGGTGTGCATATCAAAAGGTCATTCTTGAACTGCATGATGGGCTTGTCTGACAGTCATCTCGGTAAGCCTCAAAGCGCCCATCTGCAGCAAGCCTGCTAAACACGGGCTCGTCCTACCCTGAAGTTGCACGATTCGTAAGCGCTGCAGGCAAATCTGAAGCTGGGGTTATTCATGTTTTTGAAATTCGTCAATTCTACGATTTCGGGCAAGATTATCGACGTAGCACAAAGATATGGGATTAATAAGCGGCCGGTCCATGTGCAACCAACACGGCCCGTCTGTCTCTTGACCACGGGAGGGTAAATATGGAACGGCGGTGGGGTTTTTTTTTTTTCGAACTTTCTTCTTCGAAAAGAGAGGGAGTGCAGCTAATTATCCAGAGCTTTCTCTATCTTGATTTGATATCAAGTGTTTATCGTCTAAACAGCTTCACAAGGCCCGGAAATGCAAGGAAGAGAGGGGTACGAACAAGACAATGATGCTAACCGGCATAATCTGTCATCTGCTTAGCGACAATGGTGGGCGGAAAATGATATCCTTGTTTTTGTTTCTTTCTTGTTTTTTTTTTCAACAAATGACGAGTCCATGACAAGTCACGTCACATACAAGACATGGTACGAGAGTACGCGTTCTGTATGCAAGCATAGCCTGGCGCGCTCGCGCAAGACGAAAGAGGGGTTGGAGTTTGCGACGCGAGGGCAACGATAGGGAGGTTTTTAGCGCAGTTGTGACTATTTCTTTAAAGAAATCTGAATTAAAAAAAAATGATTATTTTTAAAATAATATTCATCACATTTTGATATGATTTTATCTATTGTGATTGTTTTCTTATTGTTTTGTTTTGTCATTGTTCCCAATCCATGCCCACCATACACCTCCTATCAGCAGCGGCGGCCCCTGCGCATGCAAAATGGCTGGCTGCGTCCCTGCTCTTCAGCCTACCATTAATGAACTGTACATTAAATAACAACCAGCTTTATTATCAAGGGATAAGCTTCAGGGGAAGAGGTCGATGAATACGAGCTGAAGCGATTTTCTCATCTGACAAGCATTCAGCCCGCACTTGTAGTTTGTTATATGCTCTCTCCTATTCATTATTGTCAAAGCTTGTTGTTTGGCAGTTGCGCAGCTGGATCAAGGTGGCGGAAGATGCCGCCGTCCGCTTGCAGCCGCTGGTGAGCGAGGACGGGAAAGCTCCCAAGAAAGACAAGACGTGGAGTAGGTAAGCTGGCTGTGAGATTGGTTGATTGGGCTCCAGGGCAGCCATGGGATTGTTCCATTGCATTTTACCCCGACTTCCAGGCCATGTTTTTTTCTACTTGGGCCGATCAGGGCCCCCCTCAATCGTCTAACATGTTTCCAGCAACAAGTTCGTAAATAGCCCACTGAATGATGGACAGGTGACGATGACACTTTTCCAGACTTGTGCCCTGGAATAGCAACTGATCAGATGCATTAGTCATGGAGCTGTGATGCTTTCCCCCTCCTTCCCTGCCTTTGGGTAATGGGGACGCATTCGACCAGCTCCGCGGCAACCCACTCACAAATAAAAATTAATTATATATAACTATATAATAATAATAATAAAAATGTTCAGCGGAGAATTGTCGAAATTTACAAGCATCAAGTTCCTTGCAGAATCTGCAATAAGAGGCCGTGAATAAAGGTGCCTGTTGTGGATGTGTGGCTGCATTTGCCCATTCTACTACATTGCCTGCTTGCCTGCGTTATTATATATTGCTCGCTTGCACCGAGTTGCGCATGACAAGGCTCTCCGTCGGGAAACCCGTTGCATTTTTTTTTAATCATGGCTTTTTTAATTGTCTTGTTCTTTTTTCTTTATAACCACCAGATATAAGCTTCTCTGCAGATGCTTGGCTGCATCTCCTCACTACGCAGTTCTGCCGAATGACGCACACACACAGACGCTGAAGGAAGACTGGGAAGGTGTTTGCTTTATTAGGCAAGTCATCATCTGCTCTGCTTCTTCTCCCGTCTCTGAGAGGTGGCAATATAGATGGGAACCATGACCAGCTGAATGTTTTTTCCCGTCGTGTGCCTGTCGGCTTCCAGCCACCTTTTGGACCGAAATGATTCCAACCCTTTTTCTCGATCCCTTGAGAATAAGTAACGTTTTGTCCGCGTCGGCCGGTGGCCACCGAGCAAGCACCGACAGTATTACTTATTATTTAGTATACGGAGCAGGAAGTCGAATAATAATTTCCCCGTCATTACAGAAATCC
>NW_007930843.1:856115-913288 GCF_000280675.1 Beauveria bassiana ARSEF 2860
AAAAAAAAAAAATAACATAAAAACGTATGGTTGGGAAATTTTTTTCAAGTCACCGAGAAAGGAGCCTATCTTTCGTCTCCTTTCCTTGTACCCGTTGCTATCTACTATGGAGCCCCGGCAGAGTTTGGATGGAGCTCCGACAATCCCGGCCCGACAAGCCGCCGTCGTCCGCAGCGAATGGCCATGGCTGAATTTCCGATCAAAAGGGCGATATTTGGCATACGGAATAGGTTATTTGCCATGAGGATTAATACTCCAAGCCTCACCGTTGAAATGGACATGGTTTGTCTATATTTCCTTTGTCCTCCCCGGGAGTTTTCACAACAGGCAAAGACCTGGAGATATGCTCGTTCTGCCCGTCATGAGGCTCTGCAGCTGCGCGGTGGAGATTCTGGTCTTTTGCAAGTCTTTTCACTGGGGCAGGTTTGAATTTTTCCCTGTCCACCCTCTCTGGCTTTTTTCGCGGACAATGCAAGCCCACCGAAGATTCCGAGTTCCAAAGAGGACAAAGCCCTGCCTATCAAAACGCTAGTTTGCTAGCAACTGACCAACCAACTACTCAATTCGATCAAAAAAAAAAAAAAACTTCGTCGCCCCCAATACTCTTTTTATAGAGAAACTAAAAGGCAGGCAGTGCCAGAAAAAAAATTTGTATGGAGCTACCAGAGCTTCTGGAATCACCATCGGCTTCCCAAAAGTAGCAATCATCGTCCGAAGATCAGGAGGCGACAAGCTGCTTGCCTGCCTAGGCCTCGAGTCAGGCTTCGCGGCAACTCCATAGCAAAGGAAAATAGAACCGATTTCTGCGCCGAACGGTACTTGTCATTGCCCCGTGGTCGCCAGGTTCGAGCAAGTCACTCGTGATGCCCCCCCTTGGGGGTGGTGGAGAGCAACTTGCAGATTTATTGCCGCATCGACGTGGTCCGCAGTATATTTTGGGCCTCAATGTAGGATTGAATGGTATTTGAATATTCTGAATACAATTTATTTGATTTGAGGACCCGAGTGTTAGCCTGGTAACTGGGCGGCACCCTTTTTACCTTTGTGGATAAGTGACTAGTGCAACAGGTGTTTTCTCGGAAGAATTAGATGTCTAATAAAATAAACAGAAAGGAAAAAAAAAACATGAAAAAAAAAAGGTGAAAAGAAAAGAGACAATCACATCCATCGCCCTGTATCATCGCCCTGTATCGCCAGCGACTCTCGCTGCGGCATACTGACTGGTAAGCGCCAGCACAACTCTACATGGCCACCAAACTGCCGGGTAGCGCGTGACCTACCCCCCCTTTCATAATTTACGAAGCGCCATATAGACTCCAGGCAGCCTACTATGCCATCATTGGCCTCGTTGTGCCACAGCTCGGAAATGCCTTCTGTTCCTGGAGCCAATGTGCTTGCCTCCGGGTGGCACAAGTGCACCCCGAGCTGCGTGGTGAGAGTGCAACGTCGCGTGCAGCCCTCAAGTGGCGGTCCTTGTGATGTTTCTGGCAACGCCGCAACTGATGTACTGTAATGAATCTTAGATTAGATGTACCCCCCCCCCCCCTCCTCTTCCCCCGCCAACAGAAAAGCGCGTGGGGGGCGGGAAGGGTTGGGTGGCCAAGTAACGGTGACGAAGGGGGGAAAAGTTGTCGAACCAAACAAAAAAAGAGCATCCGCTGTTTCTACCTGTTTATTGGCCGTTGCATATGTCGTGTTGCAGAAAAGAAAAACAGGGCAGGTCACAATGCTCGCAGAAATGAATGGGAAAGAAAATAATGCAAGACAAGACAACACGGCAGCAGCAATTGGAGCCTCTTGGGCCCTGATCTGCGCGGGCCTTTGCGGCTGGGTGTTGTGTGCCTGACTGACTGAGCCCATTTTCCACCACTAGCAGCGGCGAAAAGATGGCCGTGACGAATGCGAAAAGAAAATAGGAGGAAAAAGGGAAGAAGAGGAAAAAAAGCCATTACCGAACTCGTGATATCACTCGGCGCGTGTGCGATTTTGAGCGAATCATGACGCCGAATATTGGTACGAAAAAAAAAAAAGGCGGCACCGTGGGGGGGGGGGCCCGCAGCGCTGAGGATTACTAGAAACGACAGAGAGCGGGGGGTAAGACGCTTGCTTTCGTCTACTTCGTCACACGGAATGATGCTTCCGGTGCTCAAGTGACCATTTCTTATGATACGTGGCGGCGCTCACGCAGGGCTACAAAACATGTTCAGAAAAGAAAAAAAGAAAAAGAAAAAAGAAACAGTTTTTTGGTTCGCCAGTGATGAGGTTGTGACGGAGGGCAACCTCTGCGGCTTGCTTGGCTGCGACGCTGTCATTTCAGCTCGAGTCTTGGCCCCCCCAACAAGGTTGCTCTTGAACTCGACTGACCGAGACCGGATAGAACCCTGAGGTGAGCAGGCAAGAATAAGCGTTTGCTGTATCAATCGGGTTTCATTTTCTTATTTTTATTATAATTTTATTTTATTCGTTTAGTTTGTTTGAACTATTCGCCACTTTTTGTGCTTGTGCCTGCGGATATATAGTTGACCGACATGGTGAAGTGTCTCGGCTTCCAGTGGAATGATATTGTGTGCTTGAGAGCCTTTTTTAAAAAAAAAAAAAAATACATAAATAACAATAGATACTCATGAAATGACTGATTGCCGACAGATGCGAATTATCAGATCATGTTTTGCCTCCTGCAATCATTGCAGGAAAATGTACAAAAGTGAATAGAGGTGAGACGTGCAGAGACGGTGGTGCGCAACTCGGCATTGTACAGATGATTATCAAGGTCTGTGTCTCTGAGGGCGACATGGTCAGCTCCAGACAGAATTCTATTAAATCAATTAAATCAATTAAATACTCTTTTTTTAAATAATCAAAATTTATATTCATGAATATTCACCAATGATGCCCAATTCTTATTTTACCACCTCTGTCTTTTTTCGGTCATGATTTATTCGGCTCGGTGTAAGCCCACGTGTTGGACATGTCTCGCTTCAGCCTGCCTATCAGAGAAACATTGTGCCGGCTCACGACAACTCTTTGGACATGCGCCGGTACTTGTGACAGGTTGTCCTCCGACCGAGCCGAAATCGTGGAGGGGGGGGGGGGGGCGGTTGGTATCATCGACACCCTGATTTTGGCAACGAGAAGACCCTACAAAAAACTCAGCCGCAAAAAATCGTCAAGTCGCCGCCGGCCCTACGGAGTACAGATTACGGCAGTAGTTACGTATAGCATGGTCGGTCATGACCCCGTCCTGTCCCCCCCAGCCGCATCTCCAGATCCACGGCATAACATGACCCTTGCTGATGGCGCCGCTAATCTACCACATCACTTGACATTTCTCATGCATCTTACAACCAAAATGCTCTCCCAAGGCTGTAACTACGAGGAACAGGGCAAAAAAGATTCTATATCCAGTGCAGGGATAGTCTCTTGCTAGCTGGCGCGATGTTGGCGCGCAATGTCTTGCGCCTCAATCGCTTCATGCCGCATTTCAATCAAGCATCGTGATGCGCAACATGCTGTATCCTGTCATTCAAAACAAAAAGCAAGTACTAGTCAGCTGCTTGCTGCAGCAGGCAACCTGGGCACCTGGGCACCTGGGCACGCTGGAAAGGGCAGCGCTTCCGAGATGATTGTACCCTCGCGCCGATATGCCGTTTCGACTTGGCTGAATATACCTCGAGAGCCCAGCTGGAGGTTACTGAGGAACGTATGGAGTAGACAAGTTTTGAATCCATCTAGTTTATTTGCAGTGTCATGTTCTAATCCACGTGTCTTTGCCACCCGCCGCATATCTTCTGCACCGAGTATCCGTAATCCATAGTTACTAGTAAGACGGATCATCATCACCTCGCAAACGAGGCGGAGCTGAATGTAGTCATCCGATGTCCCTACTATCGCGCACAACGAGCAATTGTTCGAAACATGATGCTGTCTTTGGCTCACCGCAAATGTATTTTCTTTTTTTCTGGGCAGAGCCGACGCATGGGCTTGGGGGTCCTTCCTGCTCACCTTCCCAGCTCTCCCCCCTCCCCGCCATCACCGCCTGATGGAAGCGTCCCTTGGGGGACAAAGCAGATCCTTCACCGTCGGCACCTTGCAGACGGGTATAGAGTACCTCCCCCACCACCAAACGCTTACAAAAAAAAAAAAAGGGACGTTGAAACCCAACGGAGGGACGCGTCTCGCTGGGCCCCCAAAAAGAGAATCGTCGGCGGTCGGCGTGCCGCAACACGCTTACGTTTTCAGCTCGTTCGATGAATCTATTCCTGCTGACCGTTTCGTTTTTGAGTATCCAGGTGATGGATTATGGAGGGGGCGAAACAAAGAAGACGGAGCAAAGTTTGCCCTCTCGTGACTGATCCTTTTACGTCCAAGTTCTGTGCTGCTCCAGAATAACTCGCACTCCATCCTTGGATCAGCTCAGGTTCGGAATGGATGCAGCTGCTCCATGGCTGGGTGGGAAATGTATAGTTTTTTTGTGTGACACGGGAAAATTATATACGGATAGGTACAGTTCTGTACCCTTTTCCTCACCAAGAAACTCACTACTCTACTCCCCCCTCCCTCCCTCCCCTTCCTCTCACCGTCGTCTATGATTGCCCACAAAGGAGTGAGTCGCTAATATATTACTGCAGGAATGTGCAGCCACACAACCATCGGCCGGCCCTGCAACGCGTACACACCGCAGCGATCCTGCCCAGCTGCGCTGCATGACGGTGGCATTGCTTGGCCTCGAGAGCACCACACCTCAATTGCACGGTTTTGGCTGGCCGTTTATTTTCTGGGTGACGGCTCCGTCATGAGCGATCAGCAAAAAGGACGCCACGGTATGAGGAGGTCTGTCAGCGACGACACGGCACGAGACTGTCTGTCCCTCGCACTGCTTTTTACATGTCAGATGCCAAGTAAGCATCAATGCTGTTGGATGGCACTTGTACTCTGTTCAATGTTCTACATCTGAAATGTCCTACATCTTTATCGTCATCGACGATTGCATTGATTCTTGAAACCAAGCCAGCTATCGGTACAGTCTGCTGAGCAGTTTGACAGTGAGAAGCTTGCAGAAAGTGTACCATACGAAGATATGACGTCGACCGGACCCCGGAGCATGGGGGGGGGGAGGGGGGTCACTTCCAACGCAAGACAAGGGTTCAACCCAGCTACGCCATTTCTCATGATCCGAAACACATTCGCGAACCACAGACGTCGTAGTACATGTCAATATCGAAGCAATACGGTCCACGTCAATTATGGTGGCAGTAGGATACGCAAATGGCCGTGTGACAAAGGATTGATTTTGCCATTCCTCGCCGTTGCAATAGTGGAAAACTTGTTCACCCCCGCGTTCCAAGCTCCAACGGTCACGAGGCGGGTGACATGGTGAAACAGACCTCAGCTAAGACAACTGGTGGTTTTGGCATACATGTGTAAGCCACACCAAACCTACAGAGGCAAAGAGGGAGGGGCTGCCAATTCATACGCCGCAAAGCAAACAGCTTTCAAGCAAGAAATTCCCGTCTCGGAAAATCTTCCGTCAAGACTGTCTGCTTTTCGGTGGGATGAGACTATCTCGCGGACATTGATCTCCGGGGGACTGCGGGACATAATATCATGGTCGACTTGTTTCTTGTATTTTCTCCTGTGAGCAAAGGGGAATTCTCCATTTTCTACAACCTTTCTGCGACTACAGAAAAGCAAAAGAGACATGCAGCAAATGTGTTTCTACCATATCGAGTTTTCCACCGGGTCCTACAACCCATACACGTTGCATCAATGTATTTCTCGAGTAGAACCATTGCAAACGTCCGTTTACAACTGGTGCAATCGCTGTGAGGGTAGCGGGTGCCGAAGACCGAATCGGCCTTGATGTCCCCTGTTGCCGAGTGTTCTCCGGTGTACGCAGACGAATCAGGAACGAGGGTTTACTAAAAATTTTAATTGAAATTTCGAATTTTCTTCTCGTCACACCGATTCATGGACAGCCATATCCCATTCCTAGTGGACATTTGCGGGGAAAGGCCAAAGGGCGCATGTGTACGGCCGTCCTCATGATGCTCATCTCATATGGTCACAACAAGGAAAAAGGGGCACAAACGAGTTTTCTACTGATATTGTGAACAAGCCCAGGTCACAGCCGAGACTCATTTGACTGTCTGAGTTCTTCTCCCCAGCCGTTAGAACAACAAGTCACCCCCCCTCCCCCATTTCTGATGACCGTTGCGACGAAGAAAAAAAAAAAAATCTTGTTGCCAGACTGCTTTTCCCAACCTCTCTCCAGGAGTTGCGCTAAAAAAAAAAAAAAAAAACTAGGGGAACGGCCCGTAACTCACTAAAACTCGGCTCGGGCGCGACAAGGAGCTTTGACACTTGCTTCAGAAACGCGATTCAGTCATGGCAATGCGGTGGAAGCTGCCCTCAGCAGAAATTCGTCAGGGTTGCTGGCTATCATCCAACATCCTTGACCCATGTTTGACGTTTTGACTGCGCTAGGCAAAGTTGTCATAAAATCGGCATCCATGTATCATCAGACCACGTTCACGTTCACCCAAAGTTCATCCACACGTTCAAGACTAAGGTCAATCAATCCCTTTCTCCTGTGTGGAGCAGAAACTACGCCCCGAGCGTTGGACATGGCACTAATTACAAGTGTTCTGATGATCAAGGCTCACCGAAAAAAGTGTGATTAGATTCGGCATTTACATATACAAAAGTTTCGAGGTCTTATCAACAACTCGGTCTGTGTACTTGTCCTCGGCCCGGCTACGCGGCCCGGCTCTGCGCACCAGCTCGATTCCCCCCTTGCTTGCTGGGACGAGTGTCAAAATGCCAAAGTCATCAAGGGTCAACCGCGTAATAGCGTAATAGGCGAGGTAGCGATAAGCTGATCAAAAGATAAACCTACCACATGAAAAAAAAAGACACAGATCAACAAGGCCGAAACAGCAAAGCAGCCGCAGCCGCAACGTGCCTCTCAACACTGCCACCTACCCCGATTATGCACTCCAGAAAGTAATCAAAAGTCTTTAATGCATCAGATTCAGATACTTGGCTTTTCCCCCCTTCCTTCTTTGCACCCTTTTTGGTGATGGCCTGATGGAAAACAGGTAATTGCCCGTTCGGCTCAAAGAAGAAAAAGACAACGAAAAAATAGCTTTGAGAGGCTTTGACGGGGACCAAAGAACCCGGTGCCTCCGGGTGCCGCAAAAGTTTCTGGGCGCGATGCAGGGGTTGCGGAAAAGCGCTGGCGAGACCCGAGCAAAGTTGCCCGAGCAAGTTTTGAGCTAATGCCTGTACTGCTGGAGTGAAGAAAGTATAATAAAAGAATGCCAATGAATAATTAAACAATTTTCTGTTCTTTTATTTTATTTTATTTTATTTTATTTTATCTTTATTTTAAATCACAAGTTCGATAAACTCAAGAGATCAAGTGATCCGACGCGTTGGTTGCCACACAATGTCTCCTGAACCAAATCCACGTATGATGATCGTGGATCAGACAGGTACGCGATTGCCACCAAACTAGAGTCATCTATTCGTCAACGTCTTACTGACACTCCATCATTCCATGATTCTTACTACTATTGATACATTGCGAGCGTTGCTCGAAACCTCTAATAATGACAACTTTGTGGGGGATTTTTCAGTGTTGGCTAACCATTTGCCAACCTCTCATGTATTTTTTTTTTTTACTTGCCAATCATTGACCAGTCATTCATTACCCGCACTAATTCATGTTTTTGTATTGTGCATTGCTGTCGAATTTGAATACCCTTTCTTCTTCTCGAAACGTAAAACTGCCAGACACTCAAACTGCCATTCCCTCGAGTCCCTTGAGCTTTGTTCGGCAAAGTAAGTGCAAACGCAACTGCCGTAGCCAAAAAAGTGACAGGTTGGAATCAGTTCTAGTAATTACCACGGAAAGCAACGCTAATAACAAAATTGATGCACCACACCACTTCTTGTAGCGTCCGGGATGGGTGCTTCCGCCCTCCGGCAATACTCCCCATTG
The DNA here is from genome assembly GCF_000280675.1 of Beauveria bassiana ARSEF 2860. NCBI lineage: Eukaryota > Fungi > Ascomycota > Sordariomycetes > Hypocreales > Cordycipitaceae > Beauveria > Beauveria bassiana. Next base: position 864,118 of record NW_007930843.1, read on the forward strand.
TCCCCCGGTGTGGTCGACGGTCGGGCCTCGTCTCGATTCATTCAACCATGCGGGCTTTTGGCTCGTTGGCCTGTATTCATCACCTAGACTCCCCCAGAAATTGCGCGTCGCTCCATAGGCCAGGCGCAAAATGTGTGTTGATGCAACCCAGTTATTTCACAAGTTACCATCACGCTCGCCATGCTTGCAGTGTCGGAAAGGGCGTCGCGTGTAAGTACTCCGTTCCTGCCCGCAACCTGTCTCGATTTCATCGTTTCATTCATGCGAGCGCTTTGCAGTGTTGTCGATCCGAGATTCTTGGCCGTATAGAACCACCACTCGATGCGAGAGAATCTCGGGAGATTTCGGTCTTTGGGTTGCACTGTTTTTTTTTATAATGTGAATGGAACGAGAGAAGACTACGCAGAGCTCCTTTTCTACAGTCAGACCAGAACTTCGCTTTCCTTCCAAGCCAAATAGGTGCACCTTTGTCTTGTAAATCCAAGTTTCCGAATATCTAGGCTCATACAACCGCGACTTTGACTTCCACACAAGCGGGCAGCGCTTCGACATCTATTCTGGCACTGGACATAGATCCAAGTTGCCCTTTACATTATTCCCCCACCACTGTGGAAACGGCACTGATCGACCAGCTGCACCAAACACAGCAAAGGACAGGATAAACAAGCAGGTCAAACTGCCTCCATCCCAGGCACTTGTAATCAAGTAGGAATAATTCTTGAAAAAGCGCTGGTGGTAGTTTCTCAAGTAAAACTGTGTAAAAAGGCCGGCAATGATGCCACTTAAAATGATGCATGTCTGTGACTGGTTGTATGGGACAAAACCGGCGTACTGCAATAGCTGTGGCAGATTGATGTTGTGAAGGGAGAAGCCGTAGACTTTGGGGGCAAACTATGAGGTTCAGCGATGAATAATGCAACACTCTGGCGGGACGCGACTTACAAATACAACAACGCGATGAATCACAACCAAGCCAGCGCCGAATAAAACGCCAAATGGGACGGCAGCGTACGTAGAGCCAAGCGTGTACAGGTATTTTGCCAGGGCCCATGAAGTGGCGCTGGTATTGAACGACTGAAAGGATGCACCGCTCCAGGAAGAATTGCCATTGGTATTCGCTAGAAGATCGCGATTGTCGTTGACAATGGAGACCATAACTGCATAGTTGACAACGGCGCCGAGCAACGTGCCGTATATCTGAGTGGTGAACATGACACGCGGTGGGATTTTGACTGCCAAGCCAGTTAGCACATGTTTCTCATTTTCATTTTCGTGGGATTGATTGATGATCGAGTCGGGGCTGCTACGTACGGTATTCACCCAATTTCAGATCGCTGGACAAGTTGACACAACTGGCAATGACACTATGCGACCACGCGGCAAAGTACATGTTTCCAATGGGACGGCCAGGTACGGTCAGACCAGCAATCATTTTGGACAAGTTGTTTGTCGCGATACCGTTACCAAAACGGGCAAATAGTATCACGCTCTGAAAAAAAAAAAAGAAAGTTAGGATAGTTTGTACCCAAGGAATCGTCGACGCCACTTACAAATGGAGCAATGATGATGCCAAAAATGAGGGCAACAATGTATGCCCAAACAGGAATTGTAAGGTCCTGGCTCACAATGACAGCGATACCAAGCACAAAGCTACCAACTATAATCGATGCGTACCACCACCAGGGTGTCTCTTTGTAGTGCTTGGCCATGTGCTCATGATGTCTGTCATTAAAGTTGCCTTTTCTGGCACTCTTGAAAGATTTGTAAATGTCCTTGCCCCAGAATAAAAAGCAGTGCACAATGAGAGCACCAATCTGTCAAGGCTCATTAGCAGATTGACAAGATTTGAGACGCTGTTGTTCTCTTTCTACTTACCGCTGCATTGGCCATGAACATGGCATATGCAAAGCTTCCAGTAAGTTTTGGGACACCGAATCGACCAAGTGCATCCTCATTCAAAATGCCACCAGAGAATACCTCTGCGACGGGATAAGCTGTTCCATTCTCGGATTGGAGACGTGTTGACATAAAAGGCAGTGACCTTGAATCCCAAACATTATTGTAGTATATGCCAGCCATGGCAATGAAACATATAAACAAGCCAACAGCGGAGTGCAGTTGAGTTGTCAAGGGCAGAGAAGTAGCACTAGAAGTGATCTGCAAACTTGTGGTCAGCATCTGGCGCTCTCCAGGAAACAGTTGGTGAAACATACATATTGCCAGTCAAAGGATAGACTAAAGAGACCGAGGCCTTGGTTGTTTTGGGACCCGCCAAAGACGTTGTTCAGAACTGCGGCAGTCTCGCCAGTGGCCTTCATCGATGCCAAGCAGGGGATGGAGACGGAGTTTAGCCACGGCATGATGTAAGCAGGCAGAAACTCATAGGAAAACATGGCACCGAAGCTCCACCAGAATGCTCGTAGAGGTTTGGAGTTTCGGACATCTGCCCAGTGCAGACCCTGGAGGGTCTTGACCACAGGTATGTTGGTCCAATAAACAGACTTGACATGCCAGACAGCGACTGGTCGCAGAATCCCACAGAGACCGTAGCCAAACAGACCAATGGAAAGCGTGCTGAGAACCACAGTGGTTGCTGTAAGCGGCAAGTCATAGAATAAATCCTGTGTCGTAAAGACAGTAATGCTGGCGGTAGCATTGGAGGCTGAAGTGGCAGTGATGGAGCAAACGGCGTGCTCCTTGAGGTTCCACTGCCCGTGATTAAAGAATGACAAGACTCGGATCCATCGTGGTGGCTCGCCTTGGCCCCCTTTCTCTCTCCATCGAGCCTCGTGCACATCTCCTCGCGGAAGAAACTTGGCCCAGGCCAAGCCTGAAAAGTAGGCAATGAGCACAATGAATGTGCCAGAAACCGGGACCGATGTTGGTTTAAACTAGAGTTGACAGTCTTGTCAGCAACGAACCACAAATCGCAAAGGTACTTGTATGAGGCAAGAGAATACCGCATAAATTTGAGTCATGGCAGCTTGGAACGACGCAAGGCATGATGCGAGAAACAAGCTGCGAAATGTCAAGGCCGGCTCAAAATCATCCCTCAGAGGTAAGAGATGGGTCACGACCGCTTCGGCAGTGTCGAGAATCTTGGCATCGTCTTGATCCGAGTCGCTGCCTACCCCCGTCTCCTCTGGCAGTCCAGTAGCGACCGCCCTTACTTCAGACTTTGGATGCACTCTCTTTTCATCGTCGCTGTCCGAAGTAGACAGGATAGGGCTTGTCTTGTTCCCCTCTTTGTTGTCAATTGAATCGGCCATTGTTATCGACCCGCCACATGAGGACGCCAAGAGGGGTCTGGGCCACGAGTAGCGAAACGCAGCATCTTTTATAACATCAGCCTCCTGGGGCAAATCTTCATCTCTAGACCGTGCACAGCAACCCACGTCCTCGTCAAACTGCTGCAAGTCGGCGGAAGACGGCAAGATGGTGGCTGCGGTTGCGGTTAGGGGGGTGGTGCAATGGACCGGCCCGTATCGCGCCATAGCTCCTTCGCGTCAAATGTAAGCCGCAAGCTCCGCCAGACAGCCAACAAGATGTCGTTTTATTCGTCGAGATACAAGCACGCCTCGAATCTTGCATGAGGAACTACTGTTGGAAGCGTTCAAAAGGTTCAAAGGTACCTTAAGAACTTCCAAATGTGGCAAGTGCTTTTAAACAACAGCCAACTCCAACTCATGGAAATACACAAGTAATAACCACGCAGCCCCGCGCGTTTGATAACGCCATTTTGCCTAATCAAGAATTGCTTATTCGTTGTTCATCTCTTGGTGGAGTCGTGTCATTGTTTGTACAATGGGAAAACTGATGTGATGAGACATTGGTAAGCCATGTCACATAATTTCATCCATCTCGGTTGTCTACCGAGACAGCAGTCTACGCTGACACGCAATGGGTACGTAGATATAAGTCTGTCATTGTCGCGAATCAAAGAGGCGGGCGCATCGCACGGGCAGTCAGCAGACTGGAATTGTCTGGATGAAAGTGATGAGTTGATGTTGAAAGGAGAAGAGGCATATTTAGTGACAGTGAGAAGGGTCCTCGGCTGAGTCAGTCAGTGGTGGGCGTGCCTGCCAACACCACTCCATGTTAATAAGCATAGTCACATTTCATGTTCACATAGCGCCTTGGTGTGACAAAACTTAAAAAACAAAAACAAATATGCATCTATATATCATGATACTATGCTACATTAACTATTAAACATCATAACCCGCTATTTCCTTTCCCTAGCCCTTAGTACTTGGGGGCTTCGACGTGAAAGGGCTTGTCGGGCACATTCCCCGCGGCAATCTCGTCATCATTGTAGGCCGGGTAGGCAATCAGGTTCTTCTTGGTGTCAAAGACGGCAAAAGTGGTGAAGCCGACGACAAACTGGCCGGACCAGTCGCTGGTGACTCTAAAGTCGCCGCACTGGACGGGCCCGCCCTTGGAGCGCGAGGCGGGCTTGCCGCCGGCGGCCTTGACGACGTAGGTGCACGCGGTCGGGGCGGTGAGCTGGTTGTTGATGGCGAACTTCCAGGTGCAGGACGAGTCTTGGCCGTCGCAGGCGCGAGACAGGCCCTGGATGATCCAGTCGGGGTCCCTGGCCTCGAGGGGGGCGGCCGCAGTGGCAGTGGCGGCGACGGCGACGGTCAAGAGAGTCTTGGAGAAGTGCATCGTGATGGCCTTTGGTTGTTTTGAAAGTGTCCTTGGGTAGAAGTTGTTGTTAAAAGTAAGAAGGAACGAGTGATTGATATGAATTGATTGTTTGTGGTGCTTGATGGATGAGATTATTTTGGTCGGGACACCGCGGCCCTCTTATACTTGATGATTTACAGGATGCCTGGCAGGTGAATTGGGACCTCACGCCAATGCAATGACTTGAAAACTACTACCTTTTTGCCCGACCTTGAATAATGACGTCTCTGCGCTTCCTCACCGAACCATTGTATCCGTATCCCCAAGTCTGCCCAAGCTCAAAGTATCTCGGAGTCCCTAGATCGGCATAGTCAGCTCGTATTCCCCCCCCGATCGCTACTAGTAGGGCTGGGGGTACTTTTTCGGTGGGACAACTGCAGGTTGACTCGCTCTCAATACTACCCCAATATGCGAGTTGCCGGTGAGAGTAGCAGCCTATGTTGTGGGCAAAGTGCCCCCCTCATCAGCCAGCGTGCCAGCCCAACGCTCCGCGCCCGACAAGATGTGTCTAAAAATAATTCTCATTCTATACAAATCCGTTCAAAATTTTGAGTTACTTGTACCGATTCGGTTCACTATTTGTGTGGCAAAAGATTCGTCCTAGAAGAGGAAAGGCCTAGAGAAGGAGGGCAAAGGCAAGCCTGCCGTTTATTAGCGGGAACCTTGCCAGAAAGCCGGTGTCCAGTGTGCAAATGACGTAGCCAAAACGGGTCAGATTCTCAGCGACTGTTCAGCACTTTCGTATTCCAATTATAGCAAGTGTAGATCGGGGTCTAACCGGGCCTAGTTTCCACAAATCATGAGAATAGTTTCTTTTTTGCATCTTTCTCGGCTGTGCTGTCAAAATGAATTAAATCATTTCCGCAACAAAGCTTGCGGGCGCGACAAACCGACTTTGCCCTGCCAACCTGCCAGCGGCCGCCCATGTGTCTTGCATAAAATACAAGGCCTTTCTTCTTTGCAAGACCTTTCTTTTTTGCAACACGAGTCTTTTGTCACAGCGTTGCTTTTTTCATTCTCCAAAAGTCTCGGATCCGCTGCAAAGTTTCGGCTTGACAGCCAGCCAAGAAGCCCGGCGCCCATGCGGGCCGCTGACGGAACACCGCCATGACGGCGAGAAGCCGGAAAAGCGGAAAAGCAGCTCCTTGGATACACGATGCTTGGCGGGTGGTGTCCTGCAGATGCAATGATGACAATATTGACAACCGGCTCGTATACAGATTGACAGACTCAAGAATTCATGCTCGGCTGAACTTGGCATGAAGCAAAAAAGTGGAATTCGAACCTCGAAGTTGCCACTCTCACATGAGCTTATTATTTATGGCCCTTTGGGCCCGTATAGCTACATGGCAATATTGTACATTAGTGGCCATCCTATAAAGACGCAAAAAGAAAAGAAAAAAAAGCATGGCTCTCACGACTTCTTGGCACCGGGTTGAGTACCAATACGCTTGAATTTGCGAGGATCTTTCCTGCTCATCATGCGCTGGTCCCTTGTTCCCTTGCCACCCTCCCAGAAGCCTCTACCCTTTTTTCCAATGACGCCTCGGCCGCAAAACTTGCATTCGTCCACGGCATAATTCTGCTCACGGCTGCACCAGCCGCATATCATGCGGTTGGCCCACTCGTTGGGGTGATCTTCGGCTTCTTCGTGGCATCGATCGCACGAAAAGACCTTGTTGCAGCACGAGAAGCGGAACCAGCGGTACGATTTGCGGTAGTGTGTGCATGCACCGCGATTCGGCAGCGGCTCGCCAGCGTGCAGACCAAGCTTCTCCGTCTTGCGCTTGGGGCCCGACGTCGGCGGCGGTAGCGTGCCTGGTGTAATGAACAGAAACTTGACGTCTGGGATTTTAAAAGTAAACTTGGAATGGCACTCGCGGCACACATTCGTCATGGTCTCGCCGCGTACCGAGACGAGCCCGTGGCTGGGCGTGGAGCAGCGTTCGCACGTGGGCACAAATGTACTCGGCAGCATGTCGGCAACTTTACAGCCAGAGAGATCGATAAAGCCGGCTCTGGAAGAATGCTCGTGGACGTATTGGGGATTATACTTGGCAGAAAATGCAGCTGCACATTTCTTGCAGCTGCCGGTCTTCTCAATGCCAGGCTTGATTCCAGTCAAGTCGTTTAGAGTGCGACAGCGGTCGCACTTGATTGTCAGACTGAGAAGGGAAACCTGCAGGAGCTCAAGTCCATGAAGCTCAATAGACGGGAATGATATCATGGTTCCATGTTCGGGTGCATCCAACGTAGCAATAGACGACTTCTCCTCTCCATTTTCTAGCTCTGCGCCGCCGTCATCAGAACTGCTGGTTTCCTCTTCCTCGGAGCTTCCGCTATCGTTTTCATTGGTCCATTCTGGAGGTCGTGGAATGTACTGGATATGGCTCTTCTCTGTGCCAGAATCGCCGGTAGAATCTTCTTCCTTTGTCTGCTCGAGACTGGTCTCCTGCGGTTGGGGAATCTCAGCCTTTGCCGCGTTCAACTGTGCCATTTTGGCTAGGAGATGCAGATTCTGTGCAAGGTAGTTGACGTGACCCATGAGATTGATCTGCTTCTGGCCGGCTGCCCTTTGAACGAACAAGTCTTCGACTGGTTCAGCGTCCTTGGCGTCGGCTTCATTGAGCTGGACTCGAATATCTTGGAGTGGATAGAGCAGAGGGACGATGAGATGGATGTTGTTGACGGAACGAAGGCCGTCGGGTAGGTCTGCCTTCTTCTTCGGCTCCAAGGGTAGAGTGAAGACAACTCCATCCGCAGAGCGACGGTAGAGAGGCAGCCTCCCCATGCGAGCCTCGAGCTGGCGCACTTCTTGCGCTCGCCGTTCCTTGGCAACAGCAATCTCCTCCCTAGAATGTCTCTTGTCCGGGACGTAAGGTTTGGGTGGTGGGTTTTTGAATGCAGCGACTGGCTGAACGATATCTTTTGACGTGGAGGCTGCCCCTTTATTTTCGCGCTCTTGCTCGAGATGCCTCGTATCCTTGAAAGTGACAAGTTTGACTGTTTCGACCTTTTGCTCAGACAAGAAAGTTTCCAGATTCTTGTCTAAAGCATTGATTAAGGACAGCAGCGTGAACCCTTTTTTCTCTTCTGCAAGCTTATCCCATCCCTTTTCGACATTGATACTGAAGCCCCTGGGAATATCCTTGTTGGTGACTCGCAGCACAGGCCTTTTCGCGGGGTACTCCTTAGGCACAAGTAAATCGCAATGGAGATGTGCCAATTCAAAGGGAAAATCTGGGTCTGATGGGGTCATCTTGAAAGCAAGCGATGTGCCGCCGTTTGAAGTGATGGTTTCTTTTGGTGAGTAGCGCTTTTGGACCTGCCCAAGCTGGTAGCCGCGGGGATCTTCTAACTCGGCCTTTGGGACTGGTTTCGAGACAACACGAGCACTCGAGGGCTCGGCGACAGCCTGCCTCCGGGTTGTTGAAGCGCCATCATCTTTCAGATGCAGAGGAAGCATGGTTTCTGGGATTGAGTTGTGACGAGAGTTTTTGTACGGGTTTGCTGTAGATTGACGAAAGTGTCTGAAACCGAAGGGACCAGGACGCCTATGCAAATGCCCACGCTAAACAGAAGTGACAGTGTTGGATATATGAGAGTTTTTGTCGTTATGGACACTTGAAGAAGACGGCGCTTGCCAGATTATATCTTGAATGAGAGGTTCGTGGTGGCAATGGCGAATGGTTTGCCTGCGGGGCGTTTGAAGTTTGAAGATGCGGCGCACTGTGGCTGCCCCGCTACATTTCCCAATAGGCCACTGTGAGTCACCTCCAGAACAGCCTGAATAGGTATAGTTGTAGGTAAATCTTCAAATCCATATGCTAAATTTCAGCCGCTGTGACTCTAACCTAGAGTCATAATAAATTCCAAAGCTCTAATAGGCTCGCCTGAGATGAATCATCTCAACCGTCTAATGTCTGATGGGTTATGCACTGGACAGGAAGCCGACATCCCACTGAGTACAAAGCCAGTCAGCGTCGTCTACCTCGTAGGCGACCGCACTTTGAGACTCACCAAAAAGACAATATGAAGCCTCCAATGCACATCGGTAAAAAGTTGTCGTATATGATCTGGCTATAAGCCGGGTATAAATAGTGCAGTAATTGGCAAGTAGGAGCGACACCCCTGCCTCACGATAATTGTAGTAGTAATTAATGCGAATTGATCTGTGCAACAACTAACTGGTACTCTCTGCAGCCAACGGTCAATTTAGAACGGTGCATCTCGAATCCGTATATGCAACATGGCCAACTGTGGCGCTTTCTGGTGTCTCTCTTTGGCGTGACGTGAGCGATCGCGTGTGACAGACTGAGAGGCGGGACGCAATACGACACGAACAGGTATATTAGAGAAACTGCAATTGCCTTTATCAATTCAAGAGTATCTATCGTCGTATGCCCCCTCCCGAGAAAAAAAAAGGATTACAATGCGCCAAAAAAAAAAGCAGTAGCACATGCGAGTAACAGGTTGACAGGGAACGAGTTGGCTCAGGTGAGCATACACATGGTCAAAGTGACTGGCGAGAATACGTGTTGCGACTTGCTGCCCAATATATAAAAAAAATGTATTAAAAAATAATAAAAGCCGACCAGCTGCGCCCAGTACATGCAGATGGTCTTGGCCTGAGAGACCCGGCAGATCTGCTCTGCAGCCTGGATTCCATACCATCTTGTGCGAGGCCGCTGGCTCTGACTATTACATTCCGTGATTCCCTACGTGCCTACCTACCTGTGACTGTCGATTGCCACGTCGAATGTCAGGCCGCCCCGCGGGACTGGTACAAAACACCCCAATGATCACGACCACCGATAGAGTTGGCCACCGAGCAGGCCCCTTGCATGACCAAGGCATCACAACACTTTTTTTGGTGAAAGACGACATTTTCAACACGTCAACTCTCCCCGCCTATGCCTCGTGCGTGCGTCGGATGATTCCAAGGGTGTGCTTCCAATGAATAGATTGCCCACCCGTCGAGCGCCCTAAACAGGAACAAATAGCCCTTGCAAGTGGATTTCTCGATAAGCGATGCTAAGTATTAACAAGAATGACAAGAAGATGAATTGCCTGTTTCAGCATCGACGACGACGGAGTGACGACGATTGCAACTTGCTGGGCGCGCCGGACCAAAAAAGGTTCCGGCGTCCAATGTTACGACATGGCTTTTTTTGGGAAAAAAAGCAGCGCACCCCCCCACGAGCCAGACAGGATTGCAGTATCAAAAAAAAAAAAAAAGAATAAAAAAACAAATTGGGCGCTGGGCTAAAAACAGCGTGACCTTGCAAACGCATACTGATAGCAAAGAGGCGAGGGGGTGGTATGCCAACTCAGCAAATGTCGGGCAGATGACCTGCGACTACATGCAGACTGAGCTTGTTTTTCTTTCGTCGCCTGCACACCGCCCCCGCGTTCGCCTGTTCCCCTTTCCGCTGCTGCAATCGTCTGCACGAATTGATTTTTTATTTAATTTTCAATTAAAAAGGTTTATTTAAACTCTATTGAAAATCAATTGATTCAATTTTCTTTTATTTGAATTGTTTTTTTTCTCGCGAATATTTCATATCACTTTGCTCCTCTGTAGCGTCGATGCTGTCTCAGACATGCTCCCCATTGCCGCCGGGGAACTTGTCCGATCAAAGGGCCTACACCAAGAAGAAGCTCTATGTATAATGTGAGCATTTTTTGATTCGGAGAGTGGAACAAACAATGGCCAAGAGGAGCCGATAAGAATCGACGAGACAAAGGTTCGTCTCATCCAAAGCCTTGAGTCTGAAGAATCAAATATTCAGAGTACACAAAGTCCCCTCCTCGCAGATGAACGCTGAATATCTGTGTAAAACCAAGAAGCGGTGAAAATGCTCCCTACACATGCCCACGCCACGGGATGGTGCCGGCGTCACAACGTCTTGCGTCCCCCAATCTATGCCCTTTATGTCTCTAGTCACAACGGGCCAATTGAATTCCAGTGGCTTATATACCTTGGCACTCCATGTCCTGTACATATTGTCACGTATTTTCCACCTGTTGACTAGGCTCGCATTGGCCTGGTGATTGACACCGCCACGTCCCAACGCCGGAGGGACTCTTGCGCTGTCCGTCGCATGTAGGAATGCTGCACCCAAGACGGCACGGAGCAAATTGGCAGGACAGCACTACTTTTTTTTCACGTTATAAACGCTCGGATAGAAAAGTCTCGCTCTCTTCAGGCGTAGTATTATGGGGTAGCTTGGACATGCGGGCAATTGTTCCATCGTCGAGAGGGAAACACGGCGATTTGGCCATGATGGTCTCGCTAGCCCTACGCAGCCTGTATTTTGTGGCGTACTTTGTGCTTGCTCCTCTGGAAATAACCGATGGTCAAACATTGATTGCCAGCCATCATGTCTCATCGTCCATTCCAAACCCCGATCGCCCGTCCGTAGGCAGGCTTGCCTGCAAAGAGCTTCATACGACTATTGTATGTATCAACCACGCCATGCCCTTCAGAATTCGGCTTTGGGCAATCAAACCCAATCTGAAACCCGAAAATTATTTCTATATTTGCCTCGAATGAGGCTGAGCAGTCACTGCCAGCCCTAATGGTCGAGATGGGTATCAGCATGGGCTTCCCAAAAGCGTGATGAACAGTAACGTGATTAGGCAGCTGAAAGGCAACATTCCAATCAATACGCTCCCGAAAGACTAGAATGAACTAAAACATTCGATGACTGCCAAAGTTCCACCCCTACGCCGATGCTCATTGGCGATCACGCATTACTCGGATTCCCATGTTAGCCTCGCTCTAGCAGCTTTCCTAAATAGGAAAACGACATGACAGCCACACACTGATGCCCAGCGCTCTCCCCCACCCCCTGTAGCGTATATCTCGGATCGAGGCGCGATTTGAGGACCCTTGATATACATAGTATGATGAGAACTCCTCGAAAGCTGAGTTTAGCCTTACAATGACTGGACATGGCGTAGATGTTTCGTCAGCCCGTGGCACATATGGACCCAGAGGTGAATCCGACAGGTACGAGCTGTCTATATAACTTCCGCTGCCAGATAGCTGTAATATGAAATAGTATCTATCATCCGCTAGATTTCAATTTCTTCTCTTCGAGTCTTCTCATCCTGAATTGACCAAACATCACGCCCACGTCCCCACACAACATGTCCAACGAGGATCGCTCCATCTGGGCCTATAACCCTTCATTTCCTTTGGCAGTTGTAGGCTGCGTCATCTACGGCCTCTTGTTCGTTGCCATCACTTACACCACTTGGATCAAGCACCGTGCGTGGTTCTTCTCCGCCGTCGTTGTCGGCGCTGCGATTGAAGTGGCGGGTTACGTATGTCGCGCCTACTCGGCTAAAAACCAATCTGTCCTTGTAAGTAAAGAGTGCGAAACAATAATGCTGTTGGCGCCCCCCCCCAAAAGAGTTCAGGTTCCTAATGCATTGACCCCAGGCGCCATACATATTGACCCTCACTTTGACTGTTCTCGCCCCAGTCTTCATCGCTGCTGGTAACTACCTCCTCATCAGCCGCCTCATACTATGTGTCCTCGCGCCCACGCACCATCGTATACTTGGTATTGCCGGTCGCCTCATTACACCCATCTTCGTCACCTTTGACATTCTCTCGTTTGTCGTTCAGGGCAACGGTTCAGCCATTGCCAGCACGGGTAATTGGAGAGGCCCCAAGGAAAAGGTTGGCAGATACACATTGATTGGCGGCCTGTTGCTGCAGCTCCTCGCTTTCGGGCTGTTTCTTGCCGTGTTTGGCCGTTTTCATTTCCTGGCCAATCGATTCGCCGTACCTGATGCGCCTGTTGGCTGGCGCAGGGTTGTTCGCGCCGTCTACATCTCCAGCATTGCCATCATGGTGAGTTAAACAAGAGCCTCTGGCTTCTGAGAATGTGCATCTTACTCTTGCTAGATACGCTGCATTTATCGAGTCTGCGAGTTTGCCGAAGGTATGCAAGGCTACGCTTTCCGCACTGAGTGGCTCTTTTGGGTGTTTGAGACCATCCCAATGACCTTTGCCATCGGAGTCTTTTGCGTCTGGCATCCTACGCAATACCTGCCGCGCAGCACTCTACTCTCCAAAAAGGCCGGAGAAAAGAAGCAGCTCTCGGGAGAAATGACGACAAGTACGCCTGAATCACGCGAGCAAATGGTCTGATTGCAAGACATATGTGCCCAAGCTGTCCCGGATTGCAGCCGAATGAAATGCTAGATAGATGAGGTCACAGTAATAGTACCACGTATACAAGTTTGAAATCGCTCAATAATACAAGATTTCTCATCGTTATGCTCAAACATTACAGAATCAATTCCCGCAACGTTTCCCCAACCAGCTTCACTGTGTCGCCACCGCTGTCAAGCAGCTTCATCTCTCCAACATCAATGCATTGGCGCGTAAAAGCCACAGGCCATGCACCGTATGGTTTGTATTCCTCTGGTAGTTTTTCTTGTATTCTCTGCGTCCATGTCAGGAGCATCATCTTGATGTAGTCGTACACGTTTCTAGGCACTGAAGCTGGGGCCTCGTGGCGTCGTTCCTGTAGGATTGTCGTGCCCATCACATAGTCGAGCACAATCATGTGCATAATGAGAAGGCGCCCCGTGTAGTTTGACTCATCGATGAAAGCAGGAAATTGTTCCGCGTCGATATCGCACAACACGTCGTATATGCGCGTATGCTCATAGTATGCTAAGGCCGAGTCAGAATTTGCTGCGGTTTTGAGGCACATGGGCTAGGTCACCTACCGCTCATTGGACTCTGTAGGGCCGAGGTGGCGATGCTTCGCATGATGGACAAGTATTGCAATTCCTCGATGCTTCGGCACAGCGGGCCGAGATTCTCAAGGCTCCCCATGAAACCTCTGATTGCCTCGGCGTCGAAATACGGAATCGGCTTATCGAGGGGGACCACTTCGGTCAGCCTTCGAAGATACAATTCCTTTTCAAACGTTCGAAATCGTGACGACTCGTACTGTCCCATAGCATGTGTGCCGATGAGGTTACCTATATGACGGTCAGCTGAGGGCCAAAATTAAGCTTCTATGGCGACAAATCATACAACCACGAATCATGGTTAGAAAGTCGTTCAGTCCATCTCGCATTTGAGTAGCCTGAAAAGTAAGAACGAGAGCAGTCGCAAATGCGGCATCTGCATGCTCTCTCGATTGGCCAGCAGTCGAGATGAACTTCTTGAAACCTTCCAACGCAGTGACGCGGTGCTTCAGCGCCGCTTGTGTATAGCTGTTTGGTGTAATGATTGAGAGATGCGACGCGCCTAAACCGAGCATGGCGTGAAGCAAAAAATCGTACTATTTCTCCGATTAGAACTCGGCAAGTCGAGTGTGTCACACATTGCTTTCGCGTACCTCATGGGCCATCTGCGAGACCTCGCGCCAGATTTCCCAGCCGTCCAATGGCAGCGAAGGGTATGCAGAAAAGATAAAGTGCTGAAAGAAGCGCATATCGTGCATCGTGAACCACGACGGGTCACAGCTAAGAGATTTCGCCGGCGTTTGGCTGATGATCAGCGCCTTGAGCGGCTCCTCTCGCCGGGCCCGAACTTGAAGCTTATTCTCAAAGTAGAGGCAGTCATAGCCTAGCCGCCGGCACGCGCCGCAGGCTGGCGTGACCTCGTCGCACTTGACCTTGCGCTTCTTGCAGTTGGCGCATCCTCCCCGAGACTTTGTGTGACCTTTGCGCGGGATCGGGCGTCGCTTTGCCCGCGTCACAACAACGTCGGAGCATCCGGAGGACGACGATGGCGTGCCTGGCGACCCGGAGTCAGACGACATGTTCTGGATAGCCTATTGGACCGAATGTGGCGGCGACCCAGATGGTGAGACGTGTCGAGACGCTCTCGTGGTAACTCGTGCTGCTCCAACGTGCAGGCCAGGAATATATATGAGAGCGACTACTTTCAATTGCCGAAGTCGTACAATCCGTCTCGAGCGCCTTTACAATAAACCATGTAGGTTGAATGGGCATGGATAATTAATATGTCAAGAAGAAAAAGCCCCCTCGTCGGCTCTAAACTCAAAGTGGGCAATGGTGCGGCTGAGGTGTGCAAGGATTCCGCCGGCTAACTACTGGGTACTGGGTTAGTGTTAGCACTTCATAGGGCGCCAAAACGGATGACGCAGCCTTATGAAACATGAGCGTTGACAACGTCCCAATGGCACCAATTTCAGTCTGTTGTCAAAAAAAGTAACAATGTGGATCTATGCAAGCAATTTTAGGGCTTTTCGCTCAGACGATATTCGTCATGCTCCAGGGACGGATCGTTGCTTGCCCCATGAACTAAGCCGAAGCCCGCCAGTCGCATGCCGGCTAGTTCCATCTGCTTGCACAGCCTCACAGGAACCGGTCGGATTCAGGGGAGGACTTGTCATGATTAACGAACAAGGATAATTCTAATCCACTATTTACTTTTCCGTGGTATATTCCCGTCTAGAACTTATTCTTTAATCTCCGATCGTGACCCGTTTACCATTCATTGTCTTCTGACCCAGCGATGATGACATTATTAACCTTGAGCACCATGCGGCACAGTTGCGTAGCCAGCTGCAGCTGCTGCTTCTTGCCAATCAAAGGATCAATCACGAAAGCCTCCTTCATATCGTTGCTTCCGCGGCTCATGCAATCAACACCAAGCTTGCCTCGGCTTCCAGTACCAGCCTTGACCTGCTGGCTCTTGATCTCTGCCAGTGTCGAAATAGGATTGAGACCGCTGTTCTCAGCCAGAGCCATGGGGACGGCATCGAGAGCCTCGGCGAATGCGCGCATGGCGTACTGTTCCAGACCGGCTGTCTTGCCGGCAGCGTCCTCGACGGCGAGGGAGCAAGCGATTTCAGCAGCACCACCTCCGTAAACGACGCGGTTATCTCTGACCAAGTTGCGAACAACGCACAGAGCGTCATGTAGCGATCGCTTGGCTTCGTCGATAAGCTGGAAAATCATTAGCATCTAAATGTCGTGCTGACTGCGTCTCGGTCACGGTCGACTCACCATTTTGTTGCTGCCGCGCACGAAGACGGTGACGGCTCTTGTATTGGCGCATTCTTCAATGACCAGCATCTTCTCTCGCGTCGTGCCGAAAGTCATCTCTCGAACAATGCCCGCGTGACCCAACTTCTCTGCCTTGAGATCCTCGAATCGGGGAACGATGCGTCCGTTTGTGGCAATAGCAATGAGCTCCATTTCAGGACCACCAACCCAGCGAACGGCGGGAAGCTTGTTCTGCAGAAGTAAATGGTTGGCCTCGTCGTCGAATCCCCACTGGCAGATGGCAAGGTTGGCACCCGTATCCTTTATTTGTTGAATCATCTCAATAAACTTTTCTTTCTCGTAGTTCTGGAGCTTCTTGAATTCTTCTACGCTCGTAATGTCGAGATGGTGCTTGGTCTTGGGCTTCGGGGGCTCGAAAGCGCAGGTAAGAATGGCAATCTTGGCATCCTTGACTTCGGAGGGCATCTGGGGGTGAGAAAAGTCCTTGTCGATGATGACGCCCTTGACAAGAAGAGAGTCCTCGAGAGAGCCACCGACCTTGCCATCAACCTTGATCAGCTCAAAGTCGACGTCCTTGCGCTCCAAGTCAGCGACCGAAAGAACAGCGTCGACAGCAATGTTGGCGAATTGATCATGCGCTTTGGACACAATCTTGCTGCCAAGACTAGTGCGGGCAACCTTGACCAGGTTAGCCGTCTCGTCTTTTGTGAACTCAATCTTGTCGGAGATGTTGTCAAGCTCGGCAACTGCAATGTCACAGGCCTGGTCGTAGCCATCGGCGATTCGGATAGGGTGGATGCCCTTGTCGATGAGATCAGCGGCTTGCTCTAGCAAAGCACCAGCGAGGACGACTACACCAGTGGTGCCATCGCCAATCTCATCATCCTGTGACTTGGAAAGCTCAACAAGTAGCTTGGCGACGTGGTTGCTAATCTCCATCTGTTGCATGATCGTGGCGCCGTCGTTTGTGATCGTAATGTCGCCATCGGGCGAAATGAGAATCTTGTCGAGACCACGGGGGCCTAGAGAGGTCTTGACAATGTTGGCCACAGTTCGTGCGGCGAGAATGTGGGATTTAACGGCCTCGTTGCCGTATTGGCGCTTCTTCCTCCCCTGACTGCGAGATAGTTAGTAAAGCAGGCTCAATGAGCGGTGGGTAGCCACCTACTCTCTCACGACAATGAACGGACGGCCCTGCTCATCCTTCACCATCGTAGCTGAGGTCGAAGTTAGTTCTGTCGTCGGGCGCGCAAATGGCGGTGGTGGCTCTCACCGTTGCTCATATCCAGATCTGTGTGGGTTAGCTTCATTGTACCGGTCGAGCAGGCTGTGGGCAGACTCACTCAACGACATTTTGGCGGCGAATCGTCTTTGCGACGATTGTTGCTGAGAGATGGAGTTGAAAATATCTGGAACAGCCAAATTACGCACCAAGAGTTGGCAGTCGAGTATAGCTCCACGCTCTTCTACGCGAATCCGTAATTTTCGAGGAGCATGCCGTAGCCTACAACTAGCGGGACACGGCGAAATTAAAAGTCCGCTAAATTTGTTCACAGAACCCCTCGCTGGGGGTGCTTTGGTGGCGTGTGCCCCGCGCCAGTGGCGGGACGCCAGGCCCTACCCCTCCAGAGCCAAGCTCTGAACAAGCTGCAACAAGTACCGGTGGCATCATCATTCAATCTCAACGGTCACCGCCACGAACTATTCTGCTACTACGATTTTGTATATACTTCTTTCGGTCTATAACTCTTCCTTTCCGCCATTCCAGTCGTTCTGCATCCGAATTCCAGCTCTTACCGATCGATCGATCTCGTGACATCATACCGCAACATGGCTTCGTTTCAAGACGACGATTTTTATGACCCTTCTGAGGATGACTTTGAAGAAGAGGATGCGGATGGGATGACTCCTGAAGACAGGGTTGCCATGGCAAATGGTACTGAGGAGGTCAAAAAGGCACTCGGAGAAAACGCCAGCAAGGTGACCGTGGCGCAAATACAGGAAGCTCTCTGGCACTATTATTATGATGTGGAAAAGTCTGCAGGCTATCTGCAAAAGACATTCATTTCTCCAACTCCAAAACCTACCCCTAAAAAGGCGGCATCAGAAGGTACGTTGTTTTCGGCCTTTTCTTCCTCGTCAGCTGTGGCACATGGTGGCGCCACTGGAGCAGACCCGCGAGGAAGCGAATCTGGAGGATATCGTGCTGGGCAAGGTTCTTTTCAGAGATTGGCATTTCCCATCTTCAAGCCCCCCCATTTTCCTATGGATGCGTTTTTTTCAGACATGCCATGGCTTCGGACGCCTACCGACCGGCATGCCACCTTCATTGCTCCTTGCACACCGCCTGGAGGCTTGCTGGGAGGAAGTGATGGTGGCCCTAAAATGTCCAAACTTCAAGCTTTGGCTGCTGCCCGAAAGAAGAAGACGGAGCAGAAGAAGGAACAAGAAAATGAAATCCAGGCAGAGTCGGGATTACAAAAGTTGTCAATATCCTCTCAGAAGTCTTCCGGACAAGCACAAATACCACATACGTCAGCATCCTCTGCGCCAATACCGATGCGAAAGGGAACTTGTCTCGAATCAGAACCTTCACCTACACCAAATACTCCATTATCCAGCGCTACAGATGAACCATTGCATGGCATGGAAGCCCACGTCAATGTGGTCGATCAGCGCCCAACGCCGTCCGCGTTTGCGCAAACCTTGATTGGGTCTGCTCTAGGAGGTCGCAAACAGAACCAAGATGTTTTTGCCATGGCCTATGCGTCCTCACCGACATACCTCGCGTCTGCATTCTCCGAGCCCAGCCCAGATGACATTGTACTCGCAGCGCAGGCGAAAGGTTCGAACTTTGCAAGGGCAAAATAAAGGGCTAATTCTAATTCCTGTTAGCGGGTAAAAAAGCCACACCGGCTGTTAAGACTGCACCCAAGAAGAAGGCCGATGGCGCGGCAAAAACTGATACCAAGACGGATGACGTTACAAAGAAGGTCGCCGGATTAAAAGTCATCGATGTACCGCCACCAAAAACGAAGGGATTAGATGTTGTCAAAGAATACGAAAAGAGCGGTGCTAAGAAGAGCACTAGCTTCGTGGTTGTCGGTATGTCAAAGAACTGCTCCAAAAATTGAGCAATATTAACTGTCTCATTAGGTCATGTCGACGCCGGCAAGAGTACATTGATGGGCCGTCTACTTGTGGACTTAAAATATGTCGACCAAAGAACCGTCGACAAATACAAGAGACAAGCTGAGAAGAGCGGCAAACAGTCGTTCGCTCTAGCCTGGGTCATGGACCAGCGGAGTGAAGAGCGTGAGCGCGGAGTCACCATAGACATTGCTACCAACTATTTCGAAACCGATAAGACCAAGTACACCATTCTCGACGCCCCCGGGCACCGCGACTTTGTGCCCAATATGATTGCTGGCGCAAGTCAGGCAGACTTTGCTGTCCTGGTCATTGATGCCAATACTGGCGCTTATGAGAAGGGGCTGAAGGGCCAAACTCGAGAGCATATTCTGCTTTTGCGAAGTCTTGGACTGCAGCGTATTATTGTGGCAGTCAACAAGCTCGACATGGTGGGATGGTCAAAAGACCGGTTCGAAGATATTACCCAAGAGGTCACCGGCTTCTTGACTGGCCTGGGCTTTCAAGAAAAGAATGTCGACTTTGTCCCTATCTCGGGATTGGATGGTGAGAATATCGTCAAGGAAATCACGGCCCCCGCAGCCTCTTGGTATCAAGGTGGAACTTTGCTCGATGCTTTGGAGCGCTCCGAACCTACCACAATTCGAGCGCTCAAGAAGCCTTTCCGCATGGCCATTTCCGAGATTTTCCGCTCGCAGCAGCAGGGCACACTGACCTTGGCTGGTCGCATCGATTCGGGCACCATCCAGATTGGCGACTCGCTTGCGGTCCAGCCTAGCGGAGAGACGGCATACATCAAGTCGATTATGGTCGACACGTACGCACAGGATTGGGCAGTTGCGGGACAAAATGTCAGCATCGCGCTCACTGACATTGATCCCATTCACATCCGTGCGGGCGACATTCTGTGCCATGCAGCCAGTCCCATCCCTTGTGGCGATACCTTTACGATGAGAGCCATGGCATTTGAGCATCTGATGCCTATGCCAGTGGACCTCCATCGCGGCCGCCTACATTCTCCTGGCCAAATTCAGAGCATCGTTGCTTCGCTGGACAAGGCTACAGGGGATGTCATCAAGAAGAAGCCCAAGGTCGTTCAGCCTGGTGGGGTCGCCAGAGTAGTGATCAAGCTTAACGAGAAGGTTCCGTTGGAGGCAGGCCAAAGAGTGGTCATCAGAGGTGGTGGTGAGACTATCGCTGCGGGCTTACTAGAATAGATTTGACGAGTTTATGAAACATGCTTTCGACCACATTGCTCCTTCTGGATTGAAGTGGTCTGGTGCGCCGCTCAAAGAAATCTTTCAGTTTACCCTTTCCGGAGCGTATCACTAAGATCTTGCATGTTTGAGTGCTACCAGAGACAAAGAAGCCTGCGCCACCACTGCAAAGTCGGGGTGATACGAAAGATAATGCCACCTTACCGTCTGCATGAGATGTAAGGTATGGTGTGACTTTGTGGCATTTGAACCTATCATAAGAGTACAGCGCCACGGTCCTCGACCTGAGTCTTGACGGAACGGACAATCTGTCGGCCGGCCGATGACCAATCCACGGAAATTCGCTTTAACAGCAGCCTTGGAGAGATAGTTAGAGGACCGCCACAGTGTGCCTGACAGCATAACCGTCGGCCTCACCCGCTTGCCTTATCAGTAGGTGGCTTTTGCGATTGGTGGTTCTGGCACCGGTGTCCCCGTCAATTCACAGCATGGCTGCTCAAAGAACCTTCCGGACGTTTTGGGGTTAGTTGGTTGGGGTAGCGCGACGGAGACCCCTGGCACTAGTTGGCCATCTGGCCTCTGCGGACACACTGGCTGCCTGCGTGGCAATTCGCTTGATGGTGATGACTTCATGGGTATTAATATGCGAGAAAAGACTACGGCAAAGCATTGTTCATCACGCCATGAGTCACGGTGGAGGGGCAGAAGCTCATGGAACGTGTCGCTGACCAAAGGGACAGATTGCGATGATGGGTGGCGGGCGATGAGGCCAACTGAGCCAGCGGTGGAGCCGCCACTTCTTTCACGGACTACGCGAGGGGCTGGCACTGTGCGGATACTGTGCGGATGGAGACTGCAAGAAACGCAGGCAAACTCTGAACTTGGCTCGACGCTGCAGCCGAATCGTACCTTGTCCCTTGAAAACGTGGCTTCCACGTTCGTTTGCTAGAAACATGCGTAATTTTAATATCAATGACGCGTATCTTGACTATCAGCCTTGTGATGGAAGTCTCCTGATGCTGAGGTGGCTCAAAGTATTGATGATGTCAAGTTCAAGAACATGCCGTGCAGGGGCAACGTTCTGCACCTCCGAGTTCTCGTTGACTGGACCCGCATTATGCTCATCGAGGTTGGAATCATCATTCAGTATCTCGCAAATGGAATGAAGTCGAAGTTGTATTACTGATAATGCTTCCTGGAGCTAACGTCCTGAGCATCTTCTGCAGGTGAAGCTTGACGTCACAGAGAATCTCAAATCGAGGTTTTCATCACCTCTGCGGCAACTCGTCAGTGATGTTTGTCTTGAATTCAACCTTTGGATTCTTGCACAGTCTTTTCTCTGTAAAATGCTGCCCTACCAGACATATACATGTATGCATCCACGACGGTCTTTCCTGCAATGATTGCTTGGGGCGTCTTCTGCAAAACCCATCATTCATTCATCAGAAAATAGGATTACGCCCTTGACCTTATCTCGCAGCGTACTTTGAGTTTGGTACAAGTGCTCTCGGCCGATATGTTTGTAAATGGTGCGGCGTACCCGTATCCTCCTCAGTAGGGATGCAGGCCTTTGCAGGGTCGCGCCAGAAACTGTTGCAATTGCTAGTGAACTTCTATTGTTCTACCGGGGGCGACGATCCAAAATAGATATAATGAATGGGCCGCAATTAGCATGTATCAAAATTTGTGGCCTCGATTCGGATGCCGCGAGGGCTCTCAACCGCGATCGGTGTAAGTGGTGCTGCTGTGAGATATGAATCATCATGAAAACGGCCACCCCGAGAAAAGAATGAATTGAATATAAAAGATCAGCATTCATCAGTTCATAATACTCAAGTAATATCACAAATCTTCATATACAAACACTTGCGGAATGTTCATCAACGCCATCACCAAAGTCGCCATTCTGGTCCTCGCCGCTGTTGGCGTCATCTCTGCCGTTCCGCTAGAGGTACGAGACCACGAGGACTTTGAGTACAAAATGCTGCAGGCTAGCAATTGGTACCGGTCGCAGCACGGCGCCAACGCTCTGTCGTGGGACCAAGGCCTAGCAGACTACGCCGCCAACCACGCTAGCTATTGCACCAGAAACCACTCGGTACGCATACAACTCACATCACAATTTACTATCCATCATCACTTCCTGAGCTTCGCGGTGCTAATACTGAATCTCTCTCACTGCAGGGCGGTCCTTATGGCGAAAACATGGTCTTTGGGGACTGGTCTTCCACGGCCGGCTGGGTGAACAGCTTCGGCCACGAGCGCGTCCAATTTGACTTTGAAAACGGCGGCACCGACCCGGCCACGGGCCACTTTACCCAGCTCGTCTGGAAAGCCACCAGCGCGATGGGCTGCGGCTGGGCCAAGTGCGGCGATACGTACCACGTTATCTGCGAGTATCAGAACCGCGGCAACGTGGTGGGTGAAAGCAACCGCTACTTCCGCGAGAATGTTGGCTTCCAGACCTGGGGTAGCATAGACGACCAATTCGATGGCTAGACGCAAGGCTGAGCTCATCGGGCTTATCCTCACTGCTGGGTCGTTGTGACGGCTTGGCATTTTCACGACTTGGCTATACATATTTGGCAATGTTGTATATGCTGTCTCTTCTGTATATATGTACTGATAGAACTCAATAGAATACGCGTGTGTATACGTACAGTGCTTAGCCAAACATTTGTTGGCTTTGAAACTGCAGCTGCACAAAATACTTTCGATTTAGAGACGACTGTTGCCTTTGCAATTTTTGTTACTTGAAGAATCCACCTTGCAGACCAAAATATTTGAATGTGAAACTGCAAGTTTTACCTGATTGTGCATGCAAGAAGGATGTGGCCATGTATGTCGTCTGCCATGAAAACAGGTGTCATTTCCTTCATTGCACTGTAAGCGCCAGCACAGTGCGAGACAGAGTCACCAACACCCCACAAGCAACCCCCTGTCACGTGGGGGCATTACCCAGAGTGGCCACTGGCTAGCGGCTTCTGGTACCTTACAGGTGCAATCTGGCCTTTTTGTGCCATCTGGACACCTCGACACTTTTTGGGGCAAGCGCTCATAAAGCCGGCTCGGCGTCACCACCTTTTTTTCCACCTTCAATCTCCATCTCCATCACCATCACCAACCATTGAATCCAGGGTGAAGCTGCCACCTCAAGGATTGGGAATTGGACTGTCTGTTTATTTTTATTTCAGTTCTTCTTCTACATAATCTTCACATCTCGGAGTGAAGCTCACATTTTTCACAATGGCTCGCTCCCGTAGTTCGATGGCCCTTGGCCTCGGACTCCTGGCTTGGATCGCGCTCCTTTTTGCGCCCCTCGCCTTCGTCCAGACTGTGAACGCTGAGGTCTCTGACCGCGACGATTATGGCACTGTCATTGGTATTGTAAGTGTTCCTCCGCAACGCCCTTGCCGACGGCTGGCGCCCTGCGCTCCCGTGGCCTCTGTGGAGCTTGATGGCTAACAGCTCCCAGGATCTGGGTACTACGTACTCTTGCGTCGGTGTGATGCAGGGTGGCAAGGTCGAAATTCTCGTCAACGATCAAGGAAACCGTATCACTCCCTCTTACGTCGCCTTCACCGATGAGGAGCGTCTGGTTGGTGATTCCGCCAAGAACCAGGCCGCCTCCAACCCCTTCAACACCATCTTCGACGTCAAGTAAGCGCTTTCCTCATCCATGACTCCTCTAGCATTCAGTCACTAACCGCTCCGTAGGCGTCTCATCGGTCGCAAGTTCAGCGAAAAGGATGTCCAGTCCGATATGAAGCACTTCCCCTACAAGGTCGTCTCCAAGGATGGCAAGCCCAACGTCCAGGTCGAAGTCGAGGGCAAGAAGAAGCAGTTCACTCCCGAGGAGATCTCTGCCATGATTCTTGGCAAGATGAAGGAGGTCGCTGAGTCTTACCTCGGTAAGAAGGTCACTCACGCCGTCGTCACCGTCCCCGCCTACTTCAACGTAAGTTTGTCGCCGAAAAATGCTTCATCTGTTAAGACTGCTAACCCTCTCCGCAGGACAATCAGCGCCAGGCTACCAAGGACGCCGGTATTATCGCCGGTCTCAACGTTCTCCGAATCGTCAACGAGCCCACCGCCGCCGCCATCGCCTATGGTCTGGACAAGAGCGACGGTGAGCGCCAGATCATTGTCTACGATCTCGGTGGTGGTACTTTTGATGTCTCTCTCTTGTCTATCGACGATGGTGTCTTTGAGGTCCTTGCCACCGCCGGTGACACCCATCTTGGTGGTGAGGATTTCGACCAGCGCGTCATCAACTTCTTCGCCAAATCCTACAACAAGAAGAACAATGTTGACATCACCAAGGACGCCAAAGCCATGGGTAAGCTCAAGCGTGAGGCTGAAAAGGCCAAGCGTACTCTGTCTTCGCAGATGAGCACCCGCATCGAGATTGAGGCTTTCTTCGAGGGCAACGACTTCTCCGAGACTCTGACTCGCGCCAAGTTCGAGGAGCTTAACATGGATCTCTTCAAGAAGACCATTAAGCCCGTTGAGCAGGTTCTCAAGGACGCCAACGTCAAGAAGTCCGAGATTGACGACATTGTCCTAGTCGGTGGCTCTACCCGTATCCCCAAGGTTCAGTCTCTCATTGAGGAGTACTTTGGCGGCAAGAAGGCTTCCAAGGGTATCAACCCCGATGAGGCCGTGGCCTTTGGCGCGGCCGTCCAGGCCGGTGTTTTGTCTGGCGAGGTCGGAACTGAAGGTCTTGTTCTCATGGATGTCAACCCCCTTACTCTTGGTATCGAGACCACCGGCGGCGTCATGACCAAACTGATTCCCCGCAACACTCCTATTCCTACCCGCAAGAGCCAGATTTTCTCGACTGCCGCTGATAACCAGCCCGTCGTTCTCATCCAGGTCTTGGAGGGTGAGCGCTCCTTGACCAAGGATAATAACATTCTCGGCAAGTTCGAGCTTACCGGCATTCCTCCCGCTCCCCGTGGTGTTCCTCAGATCGAGGTCTCTTTCGAGCTTGACGCCAACGGTATTCTCAAGGTCTCTGCCCACGACAAGGGCACTGGCAAGCAGGAGTCCATCACCATCACCAACGACAAGGGCCGTCTCACCCCTGAGGAGATTGAACGCATGGTTGCCGAGGCTGAGAAGTACGCCGAGGAGGACAAGGCTACTCGTGAGCGCATTGAGGCCCGTAATGGTCTTGAGAACTACGCTTTCAGCCTGAAGAACCAGGTCAATGATGAGGACGGTCTTGGCGGCAAGATTGACGACGAGGACAAGGAGGCCATCATCGACGCCGTTAAGGAGACTCAGGAGTGGCTTGACGAGAATGGCGCCGATGCCACCGCTGAGGACTTTGAGGAGCAGAAGGAGAAGCTCTCCAACGTCGCTTACCCCATCACTTCCAAGATGTATGCTGGCGGCGCTCCTGGCGAGGGAGAGGACGCCGACTTCCACGACGAGCTGTAATTACATAGATGATTGACTGATGAGCTTTAGAGTGGTGTTTGTGTTTTCGGACTACGGCGTGAAAACGGCACATGATTTTTGAATTGCCTGCGCCTTATATTGTAACAGTAGACACAAAATGGAACTAAAAAAAGGTCACAAGCAAGGAGTCCGCTTTATCGTGCATGTTGAATCTCAAGTGAACTTGGCTACGAGAAGCGCTAGGGAGAGTGCCGTTTGCTGGCGGCTGGCAGCTGGCAGCGTTTGCTTGCAAGGTGAGCCTCACGCTCGCCGTCATGAGCTTCACTTTTCTCACGGATTCGCGTTACTTATGCACCTTTCCTTTCCGTCTTTCCTATGCATCTTTCCTTTACTTCTTTCCTTTACATCTTTCCTTTCTAACATCTGCTTCCGCAGTTTACAACTGCTCCAATTTGAGCTCCAATTTGAGCTCCAATTTGAGCTCCAATTTGACCATGAAGAGACCAGCTTCCGCGGAGCAACTCACCCCAAAGAGACGCCGCAAGTCGCGAGGTTACGGCACCGCCTCGCCTTCGTCGCGCCAGGGCCCGCCCGTGCCCGGCATCTCAATGAATGAAGCCAAGGCATCCTCGCAGACTTTGCAAAAGGCGCTCCAGAGCCACAAGATGAAGCCTAGCGGAGTACCCTCCCTTATCACGAACGCCAAGGCACTGGAGTCGGACGCTCCGGTGCTTGCGACGCCGCCGGCCACCAGTCCTACAGAGAACCTGAAAAGCGTCATCCAGAAGATTCCTGCCTCCTCGGATTTAGTCGACATGGACATGAGCACCGGTGATGCTCCGGACGTGGCCATCTGCGAAGTGATGACTGCGGCGATGCTCGATGCCATGCTAGGGGTGGAGTGGGAGAAAGAAGAGCACAAAGGAGTAGGCGACGATGCAGAGCCTGCTTTAGAAAAGAATGCAGAGCCTGCTTCGGAAAAGAATGCAGAGCCTGCTTCGGAAAAGAATGCAGAAAGCGACGGAACCCTGGCACAGGCACTTAGCCACGATAGCGTGCCAGGAAATAGCCAAAAGCCAGAGACGGGACTCGACGACGCTGGGAACAAGGACGTCGAAATCATTACAGCACCGCGTCAGGGTAGCGGCTCATCCCCGGAAGATGCCATGATCGTCGACTCCAGTCCTTGCAAGCAGCTCAAGCACGAGCACCAGCTCAGCCAGCTCGTCGCCGACGCCGACACCGGCGGCAGCCACTCCTGCACCACGCCCGGCACCGTCGTGACCACGGAGTGGCTCCTTGAGAAGCTCAACACCCTCACCCCGTCCACGCTCTCTTCAGACCTCGCCGCCATCATCCAGGAGCTGCGCGACCTGGAAGCCGGTCTCGCGCGGCTCCCCCGTACGACCCTCGACCACCCGCCGGTGCACCTCCGTCGCAACGGCCCGGCCGAGCGCCTGAAGCTGGTCGAAAAGCTCATCGGACCGCAGTTATCGCAGATTCCCGCTCGCACCTGGCGTACCTACAAGTTGAAGCTGTTGCGGCTATGTAAAAGCCCCGCCGTGCACAACATGGATTTCAGGCAGCGGCTGGATATGGTCAAGGAGGTCGTGTACCTGCCCGAGGAGGTGGAGCTGCTGCGGCGCGGAAATGCAGAGAGGATGGGATGGGCGGTGCGAGTGTGCGCGACGGTGACGGAGATTTTGGGTCCTGAGGAGGAGCAGGTGCCCGAGGAGATGCCAGCGTGGGTGGCGGCGCAGCTACAGGAAGTGGCGTGGAAGGCGAAAATCACGACGGCATGGCGCAAGTACTGGCCGGAACCGGAGGAGATGGTGATAGATTGAGGGGATGGCGATTCAAGCAAGTTGCTTCATCGACGCGTGGCGACTGCTTTTTAAAACTGACTCACGATTTCACGTTGTCAGGGGCATCGAATTGGCTGGATTGCTCTATTGCTTTGACAAAAAAATGATGACATGCGACTAAGGAAGGACGTGGCACTTACATGGTATCAAAGTTGGTTCTGGTGCCCTTGGACAATTTATAGGATAGCGTCAGCCACAACACAGAAGTGAGCAAATCAATGATATTCAACAAGTTATTCATCCCATTCAGTCATGACCTGTACCCTAACACTCGTTTTCTTAACCAACAAGCGATGATATTGAATGAAAACGCTGGCATGCAGGGTACGTCAAAGTCACGTGCACACGCGCAACATCCGACGCGGGTCGGCGCGACTTTGAGTCTGATTCCATGACGTTTGTCAGCCGATGACGACAAGACGCGCGACACCCGCCCCCCCCCTTCGCACATTCCGCAACGGCCGTTGGCAAGAAATTTAATAGACCACTAAATAATTGGACGCCGCAATTACTCAAACTTCTCGATTTTCGTCTATATTTGTACACCTTTGGTTTTTTTTCTTCTTCTGCAAATATGCCTGTTCGCAAGCATGTGACCGAGGACACCGGCGGCGCCGTTGCCGGGACCTCGCGGCGCCGGTCCGGCCGAATTTCTAGCGCGCCAAAGAAGAGCTCATACTGGGAAAGCGCAGACGATGAGAGCGATGACGAGAAGCCGGTGAAGAAAAAGGCCAAGGTGAAGAATAGTGGCAGCCGCGTAAAGCAGAAGCAAGACAGCGACGAGGATGAGTATACGGCAGAGGCGCAGCTAGCAGCAGAGGCAGAGGAGGAGGAAGAAGAGGAAGAGGAAGAGGACGAGGAAGAGGATGATGAGAATAGGAAAATGAAGGTCACTATTGTGCCGTTGGAGAAGCTGAGAGATGATGGGGGCGTGCCGTACGAGGATCACAAAGTGCATAGGAACACGCTACTGTTTCTCAAGGATCTCAAGGCCAACAATCGACGGCCATGGCTGAAATGCAAGTTCTTTTCCACCTTTTGAATGCTGAAATAAGCCAGAAAAAAAGGGACTCAACGCTGACCATTCCACACAGCCCATGACGGCGAGTACCGGCGCGCCTTCAAAGACTGGACCACCTTTGTCGACCTCACCACCCAGACCGTCTCCGACGCCGACGCCACCATCCCCGAGCTGCCCTCCAAGGACGTCGTCTTTCGCATCTACCGCGACACGCGCTTCAGCAAGGACCCCACGCCCTACAAGCCGCACTTTTCCGTCGCCTGGTCGCGCACCGGCCGCAAGGGGCCCTACGCCTGCTACTATGTCCATCTCGAACCGGGACGCGGAAAGTCGTTTATTGGCGGCGGGCTGTGGCATCCGGAAGCGGCGCACGTGCAAAAGATGAGGAGGAGCATTGACCGGCATCCGGAGCGGTGGCGGGCGGTGCTGGGGGAGGAACGGTTTCGGAGGGTGTTTTTTCCCGGGGTGGTGGACGGGAAAAAGGGCGTGGAGGCGGTGGTGAAGGCGTTTGTGGGAAAGAATCAGATGAATGCGCTGAAAAAGAAGCCAATGGTGAGTTTTTCTTCTTCTTCTTCTTCTTCTTCTTCTTCTTCTTCTTCTTCTTTCTTCTTTTTAGATCAATAGCCGTGTTTATAGTTGGTATTTTTCTTCTTCTACGCTTGTGCTGACGATTGTGAAAAGGGATACGATGCAACGCATCGCGACATTGAGTTGCTCAAGCTCAAGAACTATACCGTCGGTATACCGTTTGACGAGGAGATGCTGTGCAAGGACAATGTGCAGGAGGTAATCGGCGAGTACATTCGTGCCATGGAGGGATATGTAAGTCGTGAGGGAGAAGAAAGAAGACGGGTGGAGAGGTACAAAAAAAAAAGCTAATGAAATGTAGATTACGTTTGTTAATAGCATCGTCATGCCGGATCCTGGTCTCGACGAAAGCGATAGTGACGACGATGACGACGACGACGACGACGACGAAGATGAAGACGAGGCAGAAAACGAGAACGAACCATGATTCGATTGAGCATGCTTTAAGCCAAAGCAGTTGAATTCGCATTTCTAAGTACGATGCTGTAGATTTCATCATGTACATATAAACATTCAATAAACGCAAAACGGCGCGACAGCCCCTTCCAAACCGTAACATCCGCTACGCACAGCCGCAGACGTCAAACTGCGCCACGCTCGGGTCATGGTCGCTGACCTGGCCGTCCGCGTCCTGCCAGGTGTTGACGTGGAGATGCTCAAACTTTGCGCGGCGGCCGAGCGCCCTGCTGGCGTACATGTGGTCGAGGGACTGGCAGTTCATGTCAAAGAGGTAGGTGTAGCGCTCGGCGGGCGGGGTGCCGACCAAGTCGTCCACGTTGACGAGGCCCGACTTGTCGGCAAAGACGCGCATGGGCTGGACTTGCGCAAACTCGTTGAAGTCGCCGGCGGAAATGACGCGCGCCTTGGGATCCTTGGCGAGGATCTCGGCGATAAAGGCCTGTCTGGATTAGCATTACGTTGATTCAAGTGCTGGGAGGGGCTGTTGTTCAACATACCGCGGCAGCCTCGTTTTGGCTGGTGCGCTTCTCGACGCCCTTGTTGACGGGCGGGCGCTGGTCGCCGTGTAGGGTCGACGAGCCGCCCTTGCTGCCCATGTGCACGTTGACGGTGAAGAATACCTTGCCGCCCTTCTTGGCCTTCCACTGCGCGGCGAGCGGCTTGCGGCTGTTGGCGTAGGCCGGGTTGCTGGGGTCGATGCGGCCCGGGTTGTACTTGAGCGCGGGCCCGTCGAGGACGGCGTTGGCGTCGGTGCTGCCGCCCCGGTTGGGCTGGAAGAGGTCGAGGACGTCGACGCGGTAGAGGTACGCTTGCCGGATGTTGCCGCCGGGCTGGCCGCCGTCTTGGTTGTTGACGGGGTCGACGTCGGTGAAGTTGTAGGCCACGCCCGACTCCTGGAGCAGCGCGTCGGCGAGCGTGCCGAGGGTGAGGCTGGCGGATACGACGCCGTCGTTGGTGGGTCCTGAGTTGTCCTGGATCTCTTGCAGGAAGATCAGGTCGGGAAGGCGCAGCTTGTGGACGATCTGGTCGACGACGCGGGGCAGATGAGCTGAGGTCGGGGCCAGGTTCTCGGCGTTGTACGAGGCGACGGTGATGCCGCTGCAGTCGCCGGTGCTGTTGAAGGCGACGGGAGGGAACTCGGCGTTGGCTTCGACGATGGGACGCACGGCAGTCAGCGGCAGCAGGCGGTAAAAGCCAAAGGCGTTGTAGACGACACCGGTCACGTCGCCGAGATAATCACCGAGCTTGGTGTTGTTGGGGTTCTGGGAGCCATCGAGAGGCGCGCCAATGATGATGGTCTCGGGGTTGGCATCTAATGTAGGTCAGAAGACAATTCGCATAACTGAAGAGCACTCGTGACATTCTAACCCCCTTCAAGCATGGTGATGCCGCCGTGGGCATTGACACCGGTGGCGGTCCAGTCGCCGCGCACCCAGACGTCGCCGAAGCGGTTGGGTCGGCTGGTCTGGTAGGCGCCTCTGACGGTGACGAGCTCGCCGAGCAGGCTCTGCCAAAAGTCGAGGCCGTAGCTGGCCGGGTCGAGGGTGGGGTTGGACTCGGAGACGAGGTTGACGGCGTTGGGCACGCCAAAGATGCCGCCGACGTCGAGGCCCGAGTAGTCTTGCGTCGGGGGCGAGAGCGTGTCGACGGCAATGACTAGCGGCTTGACCGGGTTGCCGCTGGAGCGGACGACGACGTTGGTGGGACGGCTGAGCTCGGTGAGCTGAATGTAGTTATTGTTGGATCTGGACATTCATCTTTTCATCAACATGTGCACTGCGTTCTGTGTTGGTGGATATCCTGCCCTCACCTGTACATCTCAACACGGCCGTTGAGTGAGATGACATCGCCGACATTGACGCTGCCGAGAATGCTGTTTCCAAAGACGTAGAGACCCTCCGAGGTGCGCGCGTCGCCGTCTGGCTGCAGCGAGCGCAGCCAGATGCCATTGTTGTTGGCCGCGGTGACGAGG
This sequence comes from Beauveria bassiana ARSEF 2860, assembly GCF_000280675.1. Taxonomy (NCBI): domain Eukaryota; kingdom Fungi; phylum Ascomycota; class Sordariomycetes; order Hypocreales; family Cordycipitaceae; genus Beauveria; species Beauveria bassiana. The sequence goes on from NW_007930843.1 coordinate 895,498, forward strand.
CCGGTGACGTTGGAAACGTTTTGGCCGCTGAGCGGTGACACGAACCGGTTGCCGTTGATCTCGGCAATGGTGGTGGCGGTAGTCACGGAGGCGGCAGCCAGCACCGCGCCGAAAAAGCGACCCAGGATCGCGGGCTTCATTTGTCTGACTTAAGACAACGTACAATGGCGGCTGATATGGAGCAGTCTCAGCGACAAGCAGCTATGGTGCAGCTGGTGAGCTACTTGTATGCTTGGCGATGCTACGCTCCGTCCCCTCTGGCTCACCGAAGGATCAAAAACTGATTTAGCCGTGACTACTGTTCAGCTGCGCAGCTGGGGTTGCATCGCTCTAATCGACTACTACGGACCAGGCCGCCCTCGTGCAGTTCCTGATGGCGTTATCTTTTTTCTTTTTTCTTCTTTCTTGGCGCGGGACGGACGAGAAACGTGGGCTCGGCCAGCTCTCTCAGGGACGGCCGTCTTGCCTGAGCCATCTGCACTGACAAAGCTTACGGGCTAGGCCGTTTGTGTTTTGCAAGCGAATGGGTCAAGCCATGCTATGCTGTCAGAGAGGTGCACCACCGAGTTGTCGACATGCCAGCACCGAGCTTGGTGGCACGCAGCCTGATCTCTCATCGATCTATCTGGTTTTGGAATTGTCGGCGTTTTGTCTCAGACTCTTGGGAGGATGCGACATGCAACGATCGGTGCCGTGTCGACGATGAGCGGGAAAACGGAAAAGAAAAGACGGAAGAGGGGAGAACAGGGACGTCGGTATGCTTAATTTAGCGGGGCTTCTTGATATAGCGGGGGGCTGCTTGAGATGGCGGGTTTGTTAGCTGGTGGCTGGTTATAGCGGCCAAAATTGCCGCCAAGAGCAGCGGACCCTGCCAAAAAGAACTGCCAAGCCTCTGGGTCCAGGCCGCAATTGTCCGTCCCATGACATGCCTGTATTGCTTCACGTGTTGTAACTAGAACCTGTTACCTCAGGCTCATATAATATCTGATTTATTTAGTAAGCGCAGAATTTATGTCAATATTGAGTTTGCATAATACAATGTGCACAAATACATATATGCATACTTTAATTCCTGCTCCCCTACCACAGTCGCTTGGCAACTTCCGTTGTCCACGGAAAACGCCAAGTCTCCGTACGCCGACTTCTTCAATTTGTTGTGTCATTTCTGCTCTCATAATTGGTCCATCCGCCCCTCTACCGGCCTGTCAAAGTAACCTCGATTACGATCTTTCTCAGGGATTAATTAGAGTGCAGCCAGCCGAGCCGGGCAGCACAACACGCCACTGCCGGTCAATGGTGCACTTGCGACGTTGCCGCATCTCACGCAGGAATCCTTTTTTTTCCCATTCCATCTACCATGGTGTGCTGCCGACAACGCTCACGGTCATTTCCGTTTCTTAAAATCGTTTTTATGTTATTCGGATTGCTCTGGCTATACAAGGTGAGAGACGAAGAGACAAAAGTTGCGGGTTCCTTGGCTACCCACTTGACGGCTTACACGGCAAGTATCGGGACAAGGAGTTTGAAAAAGCCAGGCATGCTCATCATCAGTCTGAATTTACCCGGCAGCATACAAAAAGTAAAAAAAAAAAAGAAAAAAAAAAAAGGAATACCACATTGTCCGTTTCTGCTGGGTTTCGACATGATCTTTTCTCCATCTCCAACTTCGGGGTGGGCTAGTCGTTGACTCGTTTCGCTGCCAGGCCCCTCCCTGACTGACCGGCTTGCCCGCGACGTTACCGCGCAAAGGCGGCAGCAACACCGAATACGGACGGCCAAGACCAATCCAAACAGCTGATATTGGAATTGCATATCCTATGCCGACGACGGGCCGTCAGCGACAAGGAAAAAAGCTAGTGGATAAAGGGGTCTCCTCCAGCTTTTTTTCGCTGTATCGTGTGACCCGGACCAAAGCGGGTATAGCCCAGATCTGGCCCTCGCGTCTCGGCCCATCTTACATGTCATGACCCGACCCATCGGAGCGGTGACCGTGGGACGAAGGGACGAACCCCGAATGTTACGAATAGCATTATGCTTCCCCATTCGGCCGCCGGAGAAGCAGCTACTCAGCCAATTATCAGCCCAAGCGCCTCCACTCGAGCTTATTATGCGATTGCCGCGGCAATGGCAACCTCACCACGGCTTGCACCTCACCCAAGTTTGCTTTGCGTAACTCTAGTTAGAATGAGGCCGTCGACTGAACAATGTCACATTCTATTCGACAACATGTCTCATATTGACCCGTCGTTCTCGGCCTGTTGTGTCTCGGCAAACGAGGTTCCTGTCCGAGACACGCCCAAGTCACCAAGTCGGTCGACTTGGGCCGCAAGCTCCCACCTAATCCATAGCACGCAGTTTCGTTATTTATATTGCCCTGCTCCCAGCATATACGATTTTTAACAGAAGACAGCAACCTCTTTCATTTATCATCTCGTCTTCTTCTGAAGCGGGCTTGTCGTGGTCTCATTCTACCCTTCTTTTGAAGCCGCCTTCTTGCTTACACCTGATCTCATTCTACCTCTTCATTGAAGCCGGCCATCTCACTCACACCTACTCCATCACAGCCCTCGTCATCACACTCGTCACCATGAAGTTCCTCACCACCCTCACCCTCACCCTCCCCTCCCTCGTCGTCTCCTCCGCCATCAACGGCCTCCCCGACGCCAGCACCGGTGCCATCCCCGCCACGTCTCTAGACAGACGCGCCGGTAGCTGCCTCTGCCACGGCGCCACCGCCGCCGCCGAAGGCGCCGATTTTCTCTGCGGCGACAAGCGCCTCGGCCCCAAGCAGCTCCCTACCAAGCTGCCCCTCGGCAGCTTCGTCGCCAGCTACAACCGCCTTGGCAGCGACGACATCACCGTCGACCAGTTCCTCGCCGCCTGGACCGGGCCCGACGGCCGCTACCGGTACCCCCCGCAGAATGGCTTCACGCTCGACGTCCACGGCAATGCCATCAACGGGACCTTGACGCTGGGAGTTGGCACTCTGATTGACCGTTTTGGTAGTGAATATGGTACGTTTCCCCTCCTCAGCCCCCGCTTCTTCCTCCTCCTCCTTCTTCCTTCTTCTACCTCTTCTGCTTCTATTTTCCCTTTGACTTTATCTCAGCTTGGACTTGAACTGCACTGACACAACCATGACAGGTTCATACGTTTCCGCCGCGAGCGCTCCCTTTTCGCAGCGTTCCCTGCCCCCGTCCAGCCTCGACGCGGACCCCAAGAATCCCGACTTCCCGTACGGATACCACCTGTACAAGGTCGTCCGCCCGTTTGCCGTCGTCGGCGGGCCGATTGCCCCGTGGTTTGGCCAGCCCGGCCTAGGCGCGCAGTTTTACACTGGCGATCTGGGCAACATCATGAAGTTGATTGAAGGCGGCTACATTGAGCGCCAGGACCCGAGCATCCTGGTGACGCAGTCCCAGGGCGCCTGCACACAGTCTGGGTAGATTTGTTGTTGTAGTTGTCAGCGTAATGAAAAAAAAAAGGTCGTCGAATGAGGGAGTTTGGATGCTGGTGTGGCAATCTTGATGTGTTATAACGAGATGATGAATCCAATCTACACTTAATCAACACACACATATCTTGGAGATTAAACAAACTCAATACCCAAAGTCTTCCCAGACTACATCCTCTCCGTGCAGCCATCCCTGCAGCAATCTGAGCAGCGACGGTCCCGCGCACAGATAAAATCTCGTTCCTTGTCCCCCGAGCCCCTTTACATCCACCTCTGCCATCCTCCTCTGCTGCACCCCCTTGACCCCCAGCCGACGCCGCAGCTCACCCTCCTCCTCTCCATCACTGCCGCTCGAGAAAAACACCGTCGTCACGGCCGCCAGCCCCTCGATCCGCGCAAACGTGTCCTCTGCTAGAGGCAGGTCCTCGCCGCGTAGACTCCACAGCAGCGTCAGCGGCACGCCGGCGTCGAGCACGGCGCGCGCCTGAGCCAGCAGCGGCGTGATGCCCACACCACCCGCCACAAATACTGACCGCAGCTGCGGCGTATCCGCTGCGGCGGTGGTGGTGGTGGTGGGGAGACGAAACGATTCCTGGCCGCCAAAGCCTAAAACGGGAATCGCGAGCGGCGCGCGCAGGTTCTGCCGCCAGAGGAGGCCCGTCGCGGGGCCGCCACTTCTCCGTGCCGTGATTTGCAGCTCAATACTCTTTTCTGCCGCTGCCGTGTCCGGCGGCGGCGGATTCGAGACTGTAAACGTGCGCACAAAATCATCATTCAGGCTCTGCGGATCGTCATCCCGCATGTGCGCGTACCCATGATCCAGTTCATTGCCAAAATCCAGCGTGACATGCTGCCCAGCGTGCCACTTCATCTTCTCCCTCTCCCCACCCAGCCTAAAAGTGAACCTTGCCACCGTCGGCGACAGCACCTCCCTGTCCACCAGCGTCGCCGTCACGTCTGGCCGGTCGGTGAATTTACTTGGCACCGCGTCCCGCTCCGTAAACAGGTGCCGCAGGGGCGGGTTGTACGGGGACCGCTCCAGGTCGGTGCCGCGAAACGGCAGACCGCGCCGGACAAAGCGCGCGGCGGTGATTGTGACTTGCACGGCGAGGGGCGTGCGCGGCAAGAGGGCGGCGGCGGCGGGGCCGACGAGGATGGAGGCGCTGCCTGAGAGGTACAGCACGTCGGACGAGGCAAAGTCGGGCACGACGATGCCGACGAGTGGGTTGACCTTGAGGTTGCCAAGAGTCTGGTACAGCCGGTTTCCTGAATCTGCATGGTGAATACAGTGTTAGCATTTTCCTTCATCTAGCATGTAGTTTGTAAGAGGACCACTTACACTCTGGGTAGACGAGGACAGCCTCATCGGCCTCATTCTTCAGCACGCGCACAAAGCCCGGCGGGCCGCCCCGATGGTTCGTGTCCATGGACGCGCCATGAGTGCTCGACAGGAAGAACATGTCCGCCTCGTCCAGCAGCTCGATCGCCTGTTCCGGCAACATCCGTCCTTGCCCCCCCTCCACCACCTCGATGTCCTCCCCGTACGCTCTCAGCTGCACCCGCTTTCTGTTCAAATACTTGGGACAGTTGCCCAAGCTCTCAGTCACCAGAAATGCCATCTGCAACTTATTATCCTTCACGTCCGCCGATCCCGCCACCATGGCACCCATGAGCTTGACGCGGTCTCTGCTTTCCAGGTCCAGCGCCAGTGCCGCCATCATCTTGCCCGCACCATCATTCGGCTGCACCACGCCACCACGAGCCGCTTGTTCTTCTTCTCCCCAGAGGGCCTGGTACACGGGATCATGCGCCGTATCGACCGAGCTGTTCAGCCCCAGCACGCCGGGAGCGATGAGCTCGGCGAAGCCCCGAGCGCCGCCCCAGAGCGTCGTCCATGGCCGCCCCTGCGCGTCGAGCGTGCCAACGGCCGCGAGCGGAGATGTAGCCACGCGCACGGCATAGTGCAGCGGCAGGCCGGCGGCAGTAGGGTTCCGCCCGAGCGGGACCTGCAGTAGGGCCCGCATGGCGGCTTCGCCCTCGTGAAAGGTTTCTAGTCGCGCGGGCATGACGTTGCTGTGCGGTGCCGCGTGCCCGTAGAACAGGTCGTCGGTTTTCTGTTGGAAGAGGCGATCGGGCTGCACGAGGTGCGGAATCAATGTGAGTATGGACGAATTCACCCGCATGGGATGACAGAGATCTGAAGATAGGGTTCGGACGAGCTATGAGAAAGTGTTGTCTCGACGGCGCCCGAGTATTATGCAGCCTCGGATTGCAATGGATTGGGCAAATCAGTTAGCGGTCGGGAGAAATGGCGGCATCACATCATCGCCAATGAGCAATGCAAATGCCATAGTGAGGTCTGGTTACAAATCAGACAAGTTTGCTCACCCGTTTGCCGCATACCCCGCACGAGCATCTGCCCAACTTGCCTAATCGGGTGGTTGCATATGGAACTATTTTGTGGCTGAATTTAAGCTTCGACTTAAGTTTGCTATTGACAGTACAGGTAATGCAAATAACAATACGTTGGAACTTTTTACGAAAAAAACGAGGGTATTGTGAGCGTGACTATCATCATGAATATCCTATCCTGCAGTGCATCGTCGTAACCACTCGCTTCGTATGCTGCAGACTGGGTATTATAACGTGCTGCATATCTGGCCCTTCCTGGCCACTCATATATCTTCAAACGCTGACATGAATGAATGATTGAGCTAATGAAGCTCTAAATAAAAATATGTGAAGTGAATGATCGAGCTTAATTGAGCTCTCAATATTGATATCTCTGTCTTTCCTTATATTGCGCCTCCAAGTCGTATGGTTGTGCGTTGCCGCGCTGGCTCGGAGGAACCCAGCTTCCGTTTGCAAACTCGTCACCAGTGTTGCTGCGCTGGATCGGAGCAAAGGATGCGTTCTGCGGCGGCGCGCCCCGTTGGAAATACGGGTCGCTTGTCGCTGATCGAACGGGGCCCGGAGCAGTCACAGATCTCTGTGCCGAATATATCGGTCCACCAGGAGGCGCAGGGCCTGTTGTAGCGCTGCGAATCGGTGGCGGCGTTGGGGTTCCATATGGTTCGGCAGAGTACGGATTCTCTGCCGAGGAGATTTGCCATTTCGCACTTGGATTGTACGGCCCATATTCGGGTGGCTGTGCTTGAGCTATAGCATTGGGGAACCCTCGCCGATATCTATGCTCAGACCCATCTAATGACTCGCCCGTTGACGAAACAGAGCGAGAACCTATGCTCCGTTGCGAATTGGACGGCCTGAGAGGATATTGGGCAGTAGGCTCTGCGAAAGAGAGCTCGGGCAATGCGGACTGACCCAGACCGCGGCGAGGTTCCTCCTCCATCAGCGGCATCGGAGTAGGAGCATTGCTATATGAATATTGGTTGCCCGTGCCGGGCCGCGAAGCTTGGCTGTGCTGTGAGGTGAGTGTACCAGAGCGTTGGGGTATCATACCCACACCTGGACCTCGCTGCGACATGGCTGTTCCGGGGCGTTGAGGTATCATACCAACACCTGGACCTCGCAGCGACCCGGCTGTACCAGGACGCTGTGGCTGCATCGTGGGCGTGTGAACTGGCCCTCCATAACCCATGTCTGCCGCGGCACTGATCAGAGGCACACTGGGAGAGTAACTCGAATTGGAGCCATCGGTTTCGGTGCGAGTCAACGCAGTTCTGTTCATATTGCTCAGCTCAATACCGCCTGGGGTGTTGGGACGAGATTGGTAGACAGGGAGCGTGTTTCCAGTGTCAGCGCGGTTGAGCGTGGGCATGGCTTCTAGCTTGTCGTCAGCTAGGGCAGAAAGGTCGGGCAGTGTAGCAGCGCGCTCTGGCTGCAACTTCTCGCCCGTCATTTTGGCGGCTTTGGCTTCAGCCTTGATCTTCTTGGCTTCATTCTTGGCAAGGGCTTTGTTGACCCTCTTTGTGACAATCCTTAGCAGCGCCTTGTTGACTTTGCGTTCACAGTAGCCAGTGAGGCCTCCATCGGCTCGGGGTATCCAGTGAAACAAAAAGAAGACGTAGAAGAGGACGGCGACGATGAGAAAAATGAGGGCAAACGCCCAGACCACAAAGGTAAAGGCCATGCCAGACAAGATGGCAGCTTGGCGATAGTCTTCCTGGGCGAGAACCTTGAGCTTGTCAAAGAAGCCAACAAAGGCGCCATCGACAGACGTGGCTTTGGTGGCTAGCTTCGCTTCGTATACGGACTTGAGGGTGAAAGCATTAATCACCTGGCGAGGACCCGAGCAGACCAAAACGCGAATCCAAGCTGGGGCGTATTAGCAAGCAAATTGAGCATGTGTTGGAAGAAGACTTACATTTGAAGCTGAAGTAAGTGAATAGGGCAATGTAGTGAGCTCCCTTTTTACTCTTGGTGAGGGCAGCAAAGACTAGGAATCGGCGCCATCCTTGGGCCTTGCCGACACGAATAGACTCCCATCGGACAGCGAGCGGATCCATGTAGGATTCGGCAATGTTGTTTCGCTTAATGACACGGGTGGCGCGGATGGCTTCGTACCCAAGATTGAGAAAGGAAAGAATGATGCAAATGGAAAAGATCCATTTGGAAACGTCAAAGGAAATGGCGGGCTTGATGGTCGATGACCACTTGTTAAAGGCAATCAGCTGAACGGCGGTGAAGCTATCAATTGAGTAGACGGCGATGGAGATAATGAGAGAGAACCAGAGATAGCCATAGGCAAATGGGGTGCCACAACCAGAGGCTTTGAAGTCTTGGAGGTTGATGTAGTCCCATTTCTGTTCGGCAAACTCGTGGGTCTGCTTCTTTCGGTTTCCGCAACAGCAAGCCATGATCACCGTCGGCCAGCGAGACGAGCGATGATGGCGATTTTAGTCGAAAAAAAAAGGAGAAACGAAGGGTGACTGATGATGAAGAACTGGCCTGCCAATGACACAAGTCGCCTTCGCCTGCGAAGGGTCGACCGTGGTGGTGAGGAGGCGGGTAGAAGTCGGCGCGAGTGAAGGGTGAAAGTGTGCTCTGACGTTGCAGCGTAGGAGGTGAAGAAAGGTTTGTACGATCGAGTCGTGTCTGTGGTATCGAAGAGTCTTATTGACCAGATTAGAGCTGCGAGATAAACATGTCGCACCAGCGGCAATAATCAGTTGGACTGATCGGGGGGTGGTCGGTCCAAAGTTCTCAAACGTCGGAGAAGGGTTATTTTGGGATGGCGTGCAACTCCTCGAATCGAAAGAGTTGAAAGGCGGAGAAAAAAGGCGAGAAAAAGGAAAAAGAAATACGGCAAGGTTCTCCAAGGGCGTTTGGGAACAAAGAGCCAAAATGGGTGGTAGAATATGAATGATGATGGCACAATCGCGAAGTGAATGAAACCGGCCGAGATAAGACGATGGCAGTATCCGTCGAAGGGACGATGAGAGCGGAGACAGGCGAAAGACGACGGGCCAGCCTTGCGAGTTTGGAATAAGAAAAAAAGTAGAATGACAAAAAGAGCGTTGGAAATTTGTTTGGAATGTATTGGCTTCAAGATGGAACAAACGGGAGGCAGAATGGCCGACTGGTCAAGTGGGCGGGAGGGGACTTGGTAAGGCCAGCCAGTGTTTGACCCGATTAGCGGGGAGTTTGCGCGAGGCAGGTGCAGGTACCAGGCACAGACAGGGGACCAGGGGTGAGAAAAAGAGTGGATAAAGAGGAGAGCATAGGATGTGGGGGCCCAGTTTTAGAGCTCTCCCTGGCCTTCCGCAAGCAGAAAGTGAGCAGCGCTGCAGCCTGCAGGTGATGCAATTCACAGGGGCTCATATGGCAATGCCCGGGGTTTTACATGCTCATTGGCCTCGAGACGGTCTTTTAATTAAGCGCCTGGCTCAAGTATCTGCAGTGGCTTTATTCGTAGCGCCGGCTGGCAGTCACTGCGGACCTGTGGTAGACTGCAGACTCCACTGCCAGTCAGCCGTTGTATTGATCATCTACGAATACTTGGGTTGACAGAGTCAGTGAAAGGGAGTGAAAAGGGAGTGAAGGCGGGTTGGTTGGCTTTCAGCCACGACCCTCAAACTGTTTGCTGGCGCGCCGATTCCAGGGCGAGGCTGGTCTCCATCGTCGCTCTCCACTTCTTCCTAGCTCCCCGCCGCCCATTGTTCCATTCCAATTACGCCAGCAAACGGAACCGTCAAAGTAGCAAATCGACAGTGCAATTGCTTCTCTCTCGCCAGCCAGCCTCATCTGACATGCTAATTGTAGTTAGAAGTGTCCGACAAAAGAAAGAAAAAAACAGGCAGGCAGGGTCGGGTTTCGCCACGTCACTGTCCCTCTACTCTCACGCAAGCCGTGCGTCACTCTGCGACGGGCGAATGCTCTCCGTAGCCGCTCCATGTACAATCTTTCCCAATCATCACGAAAAGGTACATGCCGAACTTGGCTGCAAAAAGAAAAGAAGCAACTAAAAGTGAGCCGTTTCGCAATTGCCATCTCACGGCCATGCCCGCGTCCGACGACCCCTACCTCTAACTAGTTAGTCGACTTTCACCAACCAAATTCACGCCACTTTTGCCCGGCCCCCATCCTTGTGAAACCAGTGTGGCTCGCCCATCTTCACCTCACTCAGCGCATCTCTTGACGCCCACCACCAACCACATCTTTTCTCCTTCTCTCTCTCATATGCACCTTTTCTTCGCTGTCTGCCCTTGTCCTCCCTTGTCCTCGACCTTTCTCATTCCCATTGACAATGCTTGCCTGCGTCCTGCTATGCAACGTCGAGCACTATATACGCAACCATGGGCGGCTAGCTGCATGAAAAATGTTTACTTACTGCGTCGACATGCGACGCCTTGGACACCGATATTGCTTTTGTCTTATAGATTTGCTATGCTGGCTACCGGTCTTGAAACGAAGTTTATGGACCAGCCGATTACTCGCCCGTCCCCAGCCCGAAATCCCGCAACAGCCTTGTCTCCAGGCGCCCAACTAATCGGTTGTGTTACCAGATGGAAAACGCCTCTTTCGCAGTATTTGGAAAAATTCCTCGCTTGACATCTGATAAACGACTCTCGCCACTCCAGCTGCTCTGCTGAAATTCAGTCGACCGTTTTCTGCTGGGTCTGCTCTCGCACGAAAAGTCATGCCATAAGCAAAGACGGCCAACAATGCAGCGTCGCCATGCAGCCCCAGGTATAATACCCTCCATTTATACCTATTGCCAGCGTGTGCGATTCGAGCATAACCTGATCGAATCAAGCGGCCCCATCCGACCGACTGTTGCTGGTCCTGCCTACTACGGCCTGGTCAAACACACCAAACGCATCGCGGGTAGACTAGATGACTCGTTCCAAAACAGCGCATTGTCCAAGCTTGTAGTAAACACGGAAGCGAAGCTCCAGAACGCGCAAGTCGTTGTCCCTTCATAGCGCAAAATCATGGACACGACCAGGTACCAATCATGCGTCTCTGCAGGCCTACAAGTCGGCCGTCTTACTATCGCGAGCGCGTGCACGTTGCTATAACATCGGGGAATCAACTTGACGAGACAGTCAATATTTACAGTGGTCTCAGGCCACTACCTTCTACGGAAGCCGTTGACTAACTGGTATTTTAGGTAGCACATGATTTTACTCGCTGTAGACTTGATGCTACTATGACGCCACGGCTGGCAGCTGGCCGCTGGCAAGTGAATGGCCAAAGTCCGATGAATTTGGCATACTCTATAATATGCGTGCTCTTAAAGGCGGAATGCCTGGAGCTAGTACACGCGATAGACACTCGCTCGTAATGTGAAGCCTGGGTGCGGCCATCTCTACATGTCAATGAACAAGCACAATCTGGCACATACCCTCGAAAGCCTGGAGCGTCTTCAAGAGGCGCTTGTTGAAACATACTACTGTGCTCCTCTTTGTGAGCTTGTAGTCTGGCAATGCGGCGATGCAAAGATCGGCACAGCAGCGGCGCATCCTATTTGTGGCGTCTCGATAACAGCCGAAGAAACGACACAGTTATCAACCTCTAGTAAGAATGCGCTATTCCGCAGAGAAACCGCCGCCGAAGCCTCCCAAGGCAGTAACGTGATGGGAAATGTGCGGTCATCAAATATATGTCATTTTAATCGGTGAAGGCTTGATGAAGCTTCTTCTGGTACTCCTCTTGATCTTGTAGTTTTCGGTCGATAATGCCCGAGATATTGGATCCCCATGTCAGGGCAGCGAGGCTGTAGTCGGCTTCTCTCAGCTCGTCCACCGCAACACCAAAGTAGCTCGGTAAGATTCTGTCGAATAGGATTTCATTGAAGGCAATCGGACATTTCAGAGCCAGCGTAAACCAAAACGTGCCATTTTCCCACATTTGCTCCATGATAGATGAGAGACGCTTTTTGCTTTCTTGACAGTTCTGGAGCTGCTCTTCGTGTCGTAGGTGCTCAATGAATTCTGCATATTTGGGCGCAAAGTCGTCAATCGCCGACTCGTGCACCAGCCCATCCTCCAGCCAGCACGACGGTGATTCGAGAAACTCTACTGGCAGTGAGCAAGCAAACTCGAGGTCGATGATACAGGTAATTTCCCAGTCCTTATTAACGAAAATGTTACTCTTGTGAAGATCGGTCAAAGTTAGCACGAATGGCCCATTGGCAAGTTCACGTCGAAATAGTTGTGGGAATATGGTCTTGGCAACAGTAAGACTAGACATCTGCGTGAGTGCATCATGGCGACTCGTGATCGAATTTGGCTGACTAAGTAGCCGATTATCAAAAGCCGTTAGACAGTAAAGCACCAGCTCCTTGACGTTGAGAAAAGTCTTGTTGCGTGGAATGTCAAGGGGGTATCCTTCGTTCTCATGCATCATGTGTTGCACACTCAGGGGCCGATTGACCAAATGTAGATAGCCCTTGCTGTCTAGGCGAAATGAGCCGATACGCGGCAAGCTAATGCTAGACAGCGAGAGCAATATCCTGGCCAGATTACGTTGTAAGTTCTCTCGAAGGCGAGTGCATGTATGGTTGTCGTCCCAAGAGTTCGAAAGCATCTCCCCACGGTCCGCTGTAATCGTTTCGATGATGAGGTACCCAATATCAAGGGCGGCAAATTGACTCGAGGAGTGACTGACGTATGATGAGGGCTGTCGGAAGCGAAAAGCAGCAAGTACGAATCGTCGAATACGCTGTAAGCAGCGTGACCACCAAGGCAGGAACTCAAGGTGCGTAAACTACACAGCAGTCAGCGGTGGGTGGGTGGATAGGTGCTAGCCGAAACAAGTACCCTCTGATTCGTAGATAGCCCAAAGCCGTACAGTCGTGGAATAGGAATGGATGGGCAGTTCTCTTGTAGCCATGCGTACGTCGCGGCCTCGCAATTCAACTTCTCATCAGAGTTCCCAAGTTTCTCAGCCTCGCCGACGCGGTATGGCAAAGGAAAGCGGATTAGAACATGTTTTGGGACATGTGGCTGGGCTGAGTAATCGATACGGAAACCGACAGGTACACAGAGATTGAAGGATCCGTGACGCCAGTATTCCTGGGGGGAGATATCAACGTCGGCTGTTTTGATGCCGAGGTGGTGAGCGACAACCTCAGCGAGCAGCACCCGGTGGCCCTCTATACGCCTGTAAAAGGCTTCTTTTTGTGATGGATATTGCAAAGCGTGAAGAATATTGACACTTCGAGCCTTGGCATCGGTGAAGGTGATGGGACCAGAAAGCAGACTGCGCGTCGTCATGGCGAGCTAATTGGAGATGGAAAGGGGCAACCGACATTGAGAAAAGAGGATGAACCAAAGTGCTGTTAGCTTGCGGAGTAGATCACGAACGGCCATCATGTGACCTGCCCCTGACCCCGGCGGTAAGGCCGATAAATTATAGGTATCTTGTCTGAAAGAACTTTGAGTACCTTCTCCAGGTGTTTATTTTACGTTCGGTGACGAGGCCATTTCAAAAGTGAATTTGTTTGGGATTTCATTGGGAATGGGGAGGCGATGATCGAAACTTTAACGGGTTAAAATGGATCTTATCAGCGCAGATCCAAGGTACAAGGCACCTGGAATCTACTGGAGGCCACTCACTTGGCATACCCATTGTTGGCTTTTTAGCGTCAACGGTGGCACCCAGTTGGAACCATCCGGACCCTGCTGTGGATGGTGAGAGAACGTCAACCTCCTCCTCGCACTGATATCGCACGAACAATACAATACATACAATACACACTAAAAATGACTCGAGAACAACTCTAACGAAAGAGAAGCCTTTGAATGAGAAACATCAATTTCTAACTTCCTTTACTTGGTCGCGCGTTCTCAACTGGTAGTTTTAGGTACGACAACATGATCAATGGACCGGAGAGGCGATTTCTCGAAATACAAAGCGCCAGATAAAATGCAAGACAATTGAGCAAGTGAGAGCGCTCGTTACGCGTTGAGTACCGACCTAATGATAAGCAATGCTACAGAGTAAAGCGTGGCTAACAGACCTAACAGCCTAGACTAGTGCTTCCGCTTGTTTGCTGAGCGCCAACTATCCGGTGGTGGTTAATTCAGATTTGAACATTTGGTTGAGAGAGTAGCTAGTGACGGCCGTCCTGCTACCTGCTACTGCTGCCACCGCCGCGACACGAGCAATGCGGCCGGAGCATCAGCAGTATAAACGGCGCGCCACAGCATGGACCACCAGCCTTTGCGAGTAGCAGGCAAAACGCTAACAGAGTCGTATGACGGTCAAGGGCTGTAATGAGGTGCGACTTGTTGCTGACGGTTGAACGTTAGCGCCGCTCCATTGCAAGTGGCAAAGGAGCTGGCAGCTCCACCTCGTGGAATATGCGGAGGAAGAAAATAAAACTGCAAAGAGACCACTAGCATGAGTGTCGACAATATTGCCTGTTGCTATAAGCCTAGCTCAATGTCACTTCCTGAAGAGATGACGCGACATTATTCAACAGCCTTTGGCATCGTTTTTCCTTGAACAAACGGATGCATATAGCCCTGTAATGCCGTGAGCCTCCGTTCAGGAACCCACCACACGAAACACTGAACGAAATTGAGAAATGTGTCTCTTTCATCTCCCTTCAGAGATGTGGCTAAGGATTCAAAAGTTCTCTCGGTGGGAAGAGGGACCAGTCCAGTCCAATCGCCTGAGACAACAAATCGTGGTTAGAGAGAAGCGGACATACAACGGCATAGTAGCTTAGAAGACTGCTTACCATCATCATCCCAATATTTTCGGGTTGCAGGGCTCCTTTCTAAGAATACACGAGGTGGCGGACCCATGAGCGCAGTCATGGCTGCAAGATGGCAGGCGTCATTGTGCTCCTGGGACTCGCTGTCGTACACGTCGAAGAGCTTCTCTTTCTCGAGAAGATCCCAAGCCTAGATACAAATAAATAATTAGTAAAGAAAATTTACGTGAATATTTGGAATGGTAATTTTACCAGTAACCCAGCGCTCCACCTATCTACCTCGGGCCCCCATTGCATGCCCAGAATCACTTCAGGTGCGCGATATGGTACCGGCATAGCATTTCCGTGTTGTTCTGCACCAATGCGTGCTTGACCAAAGTCGGAAATGACCAGCGGTCCTGCACCTCCCAACACGTATTGAGAACCGTAGATAAATCTTTCCCCTAATTGCTTTCGTGCAATGGGTGTGTCGATCTCATTTTGTTCCACTCTTGAGAGAATTGATTCGTCTGTGAGCGCGATCAAAAGATTATCCGCGTGCAGATCTAATTCGATGCAGTTAGTGATCGAGCCAGATAAAACAAGAGTATAAATAAGAATACCGGTATGAATAACATCAGCCTCAAGAAGCAGATTCATGCCTAGAAAAACCTGCCCCATCGCACCGGCGACGGTTTCGCGCGGAAAGAAGCCGGTTTGTTGCATGTCTTGGAACGATCGGAGACTCATTCCTAGGGGCTTCATAACAAGCACGTCATGTTTTCCAGCTGGGCCATCTATTTGAAAGGACTCGTGACTCTGGCGGACATTTTGGAAGCCGAGCTCAGTTGGAGTGTTTGTCGGAGCGTTTGCAAGATGTTTGTACACAAGAAGTTCCTGATTGTGCTGCATGGTGTTGATGTACACTTTGAGTGCCCAATATTTGGCATCACTAACAAAGTCAGATATGTGCGCTATTGTTGACAAGCTTGCCTCAAGTAGACTGACCGAAGATCGCGAGCTAGCCATACAGTTGAGGTCACGCCGTAACCAAGTTTAGCGACAACTTGGTGGTGTACATGAATGACCTCTCCTATTTGCATCGGGTAATATTCATCACAGATGTAAAATGGCAGTCTTTCTTCTTCGAGCTTCTGGGCTGGGTCGATTACTTCGAACCCAGTGGTGGGAAATTGGCGTGGCTGCTGGAGTGCCATTTCGTCTTTTCCGTTAGCCAAAGATGTCATGACACGGCTCGAACTCAAAAAGCGCCGGGACAGCTGCGTCCGTGAGAGAACTTGTAAGAGGCGCCGTGGTCCTTGTCGAGAAAGCATGACAACGAGAGAGGGAGGGGTATGCAGAGATCTGGGGTCAGAGTCTGAAGTGGACGGATCTTGGGAGCTTGCTCGATTTGACCCGCTTTTCTAAGCGCTGTGTTTGTCCTTGTCGCACAGTCTCGGCTTTCACGACATGATATTGGTGAGCTAAAACGATAATCAGCCAATCAATCAGCCGTGAAATTCGCCTCATATCTGCGTGAGTACAGAATAGACTTATAGATGTATAGGATCCGGTCAAAGTTATTGTACACCGTAGACACATGAGCATTGCCTTCTGGGGACTGTATAAGTACAGGATGTTGGTTACCATCTGCAAATACCAAGATGCACCACTCTCACAATTCTTTGTCTTCCCCCGGGACAGATTTTCATCGAATTAATTATGTCTGATTCTAACCAAGAAGCCGATCAAGCTCTTACTATCGTTGGAAAGGTGTCGAAGTCGGAGGTGCTCAGTCTTAACGGACCCCAGGGACCAGAGTGGGTTCGCGGCATCAAGGTCGCAGAAAAGACTGTGAAGACAGATGTACGCATCTTATCTTTTAATATAGTTGCTATCTACTAACGTGTTGCAGTTCCCGAGCGTCTCAGCCATGTTGATTGCGTATGTAATAATCAACAGCTAGCATGGACAGTGGAAGTAGAGCTAACGATCACGATCAAAGTGGCGGCAAAGCTCACCAGTCTCGCGATGTGCAAGCCCATTCAAACGTGATCAGCGTGAAATTCTATGATGGTGACGAAAGAAAAGTTGTTTCCGGTCATGTGCACATGGACGGCCGAATTGAATATAACAAGAAACTCCCCGGCGGTGGCTTGAAGAGCACCTGGAAACCAACGAGAGAACAGGTCAACCAGGCCAAATGGACGATTTACGACACGGACAAGAAGAAGCAAAGAAAGGTCACAACGGAGGGCAAATGGTGGTATATAGAAATAGAGGGCTGCAAAGTTCCTTTCTAGTCGCAGATAAACCCACCACCTGCGTTCATAAATCCAATTCCATGATCAATTCGCCAAGGAAGTGGTACTAGAGCTATTGTGAAAGCAGGATAAATTACCTTTACTGCCCAGCCGACGCTTTTACTGCCGAAGTGTTCTCTGAAGCTCAGTTAAAAGCTAGTAATTGTGAAGTCCATTAGGTGGACCTGCGTCAACTACTACAGTGGGGTTGCAAAAGTGACGCTAATAAATATCGCGACCACGTCGCACATTTATAGTTGTAATAAACCGTTGTGGCGGCACTGCTCTGCGCTATATATACTGCTATTACGCCTTCGTTGATTGCTAGAACTGCTTTCAATGACCTGATCTTTTGCCCTGTGGTCTGACGGTATAGGCGTACGTCACATATAGCTCCGTAAACGTTAATATCTTTAACTCTAAATAATTCTAGAACTATAGCTCCTTTAACTCCTATTATTAAATAAAGCCCTTATAAGGAAATAAGGTTTTAAAGAATATATATAGTTAATATTTTTATTAAGATAATTATATTTATAAAAAATAATCTTAATTTAGTTAATATGTAAAATTATAAAATATTATTATAATTAGTTAATTATTTAATAAATCTTTATTATATTTTATGATTTATTTATTATTTTTAAAAAGGTAGAAAGATTAATATTTACTTTAACCTTGATATTAAATCTATTTAATTACTTAGTTTTTATATTAATAATGTATTAATAAATTACAATAATTTTAGTTATTTTACATTTTTCTAATAAAACCTTAGTCTAATATAATAATAGTAAATATATAAGTATATATATTATTAATAGATATATAAATATATTATTATTATATTATATTAATTAAGCTAATAAGCCTAACGTAGTAAATAAGCGAGTCACATAGATAAGTAAGTCACACACTCCACCT